>NW_024082522.1:0-51999 GCF_003009895.1 Hyaena hyaena
GCTGACTGCCAGCTCGGAGCCTGGAGCCTGTTTCAGTCTGTGACTCCCTCTCTCTCTGACCCTCCCCTGTTCACGCTGTCTCTCTCTCCTAGAAATAAAAAAAAAAAAAAAAAAAAAAAAAAAAAAATAAAACTTTGATTTTGGAGGCATGTGGTTGGTTCACTTGGTTGGGCATCTGATTCTGGATTTTGGCTCAGGTCATTATCTTGGGGTTCATGGGTTCAAGTCCTGAGTGCTTAGAATTTTCTATCTCTCTCTCTTTCGCCTTCCCCTGTGCTTGCTCATGTATGCTGACTGCAGTTGTGAGATTTTGTCAACGGTTAGATATGCCCTGATTTCAGAGATCTTAAAATCTTAAAAAAAATATGTATCTTAAAATTTTAAAAAATGTTTATTCAGTTTTGAGAGAGAGAGAATGAGAGAGAGAGAGAGAGACAGACAGAGAGACACAGAGCACAAGCAGAGGAGGGGCAGAGAGAGGAAGACACAGAATCTGAAGTGGGCTCTAGGCTCTGAGATGTCAGCATAGAACCTGACGCAGGGCTTGAGACCACAAACCGTGAGATCATGACCTGAGCTGAAGTCAGACGCTTAACCAACTGAACCTTTCAGGTGCCCTTAAAAAAATACGTATCTGAATAGAATTGATTAGCTATCTTCTTTTTTTTTCAGTCTATATAGAGATTTCATTGTTTGAAGAATAGTTGAAATGTGGGAGGGGACATTAAGAAAGGATACTCCTACTGGGTTTTTTCTTTTATAGCCTGAGGAATATGTTGCAAAATAAAATATTCATAACATTATATATATATATATATATATATAATATATTCATACTGGGATTTTTATTTTTTGGGGGGGCAGTATGGGAGTAGATCTCTAAATATTTGTATCTATTGCTATAGCCACTGACTACATATTTTTCAATTTATGGACAAGAAGTGGGACACTAATTCAAAGGAAGAAATTTTCTATCTGAAATAAATCAAATTAATGAACTGGGAAAATTACTTCTCTGACGTTTTTTCCTCATCCTCCTTTTTTTTTTTTTTTTTTTTTTTTTTTTGAGACAGAGCACAAGTGAGGGAGAGGCAGAGAGAGAGGGAGACACAGAATCAGAAACAGGCTCCAGGCTCTGAGCTGTCAGCACAGAACCCAATGCGGAGCTCGAACCCACAAACCGTGAGATCATGAGCTGAGCTGTAGTTGGACGCTTAACCGACTGAGCCACCCAGGCGCCCCTCCCCTTCATTTTTGAAAGGAGAATGATGACATTCTTCCCTCCCTTCTTTTCAGGCTACTCAGATATGCTAATAAATATAAAACTGCTTCCCAATCTATTGTACATGTATAAGATGGTCTTATTGTTTTTACTGTCTTAGATAGTTTTCCTTGTCTCTGTAAATTGTTGTAACCTAGCTTTGTTAAATAATGGATTTTCCTAGTAGAAAGAGAGTGATGAATTAAATTTCTGGGCCTTTGCACATGTATTATTAGATATCTCAAGTCCTGTGTCTTTGGGAAATAGTATGAGGTAAAGTAATGGGAGGATATTCTTGCTTTGGGAAGCATTGTAAACATTCTCCCACTGTGAGGGCATTAACTATTTTATTATGCCAGAGTTTTAAAAAAACTATCTCTTAAAGTCTTAAAATTTTTTTAAAAAGTCTTCAAAAATACAGCAATAATTAGATCTTATAAATCTATGTGGTTGTATCAGCTTTATTGAAATTTGCTTTATAACCCAGGTTATCTAAAATGTATTTATAACAAGAATCAGTTAACAGTTACTCTTTTAAGCCATAAGAGATTTACAAAATTTCCATTGTGTTAACCAATTTTAGATTTTGGAATTTTTTTACTGAATTGAAATGAAATATCATCAAGATATTTTCCTCTAATCTTTTAGTTGGAAAAACTGCAAATCTGTAGAAATGTTGAAAGAATAACATACTCAAGAATTGTATTAATTGCCTCTTTATATATTTTCAAGTTTATTTATTTTGAGGGAGACAAAGACAGCACAAGTCAGGGAGGAACAGAGAGAGAGGGGAGACCAAGCAGGCTCTGCACTGTCTGCAAAGAGTCTGATGCAGCAGGGCTTGAACTCGCAAAACCATGAGATCATGACCTGAGCTGAAACTAAGAGTCGGATGCTTAGCTGACTGAGCCACCTAGGTGTCCCTAATTGCCTCTGTATTAAACTAGTTACTAATATTTTGCTATACTAATATGTCAGTACACTTTTTTTTTTTTTCTAAGCTGGACTGTTTGAAAGTAAGTTCCAGTCATCATCCTTCTCTTCTACATACTTCACTTTTCATCTTCTGAGAACAAGAACATCCTTCAAAATAATTATAATGCATTATCACACCAAAGATAATGAATAATCTCTAATATCTAATATGTAGTTTATATTCAGATTTCCTGATTTATTCTCAAAAATGCCAAAAGATGTTTTCCCAAGATTCAATTAAGGTTTGCAATTGCATTGGTAGATAACGTTTCTTGATTTTATTTAGAATATTTACTCTACCTTTTTTGTTTTCATGATATTAACTCGTTGATAAGTCTGGTCATTTGTATTATAAAATGCTTTTTTGTATTTGGAATTTTTCATTTTTTCCCTTCATGATTTGCATTAAATATGAGCAGAAATACTATGTAGGTGATATTGGGCCTAATAAGATTTTGTAGTTTGCTTTAGTGACTTGGATAGATTAGAATGCAACAATACTGATACTGCCGGTTTTCAAGCCTGGTTGAATCTATAATAACGATGATAGATTTTTGTCTTTTATTTTCAGAATTGTCTCAAACTATGTTTTTTTTTTTTTTTTTTTTTTTTTGCTATAATACATATTGCTGGTTCTCTAAAAAATGAAGTTTTGTTATGTTAAAGTTTTGGCAGGGCATAGTTGGAGAAAAATCAAACGTCTGAGAATTTAATTTTAACGTTTACATTTCAGATAAAACACTAATGTAAAAGCCAATATATATTCTTAACCTTTACATTTAGATACATTTAAAAGTCAACAAAGGGGTGCCTCAGTCCGTTGAGTGTCCGACTCTTGATCTTGGCTTGGGTTATGATCCCAGGGTCATGGGATTGAGCTCCACATCTGGCTCTGCTCTGAGTGTGGACCCTGCTTAAGATCCTCTCTCTCTCTTTTCCTCTCTCCTACTTCCTTGCTCACATGTGCGCGCTCTCTCTCTCTCTCTCTCTCTCTCAAAATTTAAAGGAGCACCTGAGTGGCTCAGTTGGTTAAGTGTCTGACTCTTGGTTTTGGCTCAGGTCATGATCTCCCAGTTTGTGAGTTCAAGCCCTGCATTGGGCTCTGCACTGAGAGTGTAGAGTCCGCTTAGGATTCTCTCTCCCTCTCTTGCTGCCCCTTCGCCTCTCAAAAATATTTAAAATACAATTAAAGAACAAAATTTAAAAGTAAACTGAAAATTACAGCATTTTGTCCTTATTTTGGGAATTTCCTTTATAGACTCTGGTACTTGTTAAATTGAAAGTATGTAAAACGTCTTTATTACCAATTGTCTAATGATAATTTTGGTAGTGACACTACTATAGGCTTCCTTTTCAGGAAATTCCATAGTTTTTGCTTTTAATTGTTTTTGGTACATGATCTATACGGTCAAGACTACTGCCAAAAAAAAAATGGAATTGCAATTTATATGAGCACTTTTATTTTATGTATGTATGTATGTATTTTAATTTTTAAATTTTTAAATGGTTTTTAGTGTTTATTTTAGTTTTGAGAGAGAGGCAGAGTGCAAGCAGGGGAGGGGCAGAGAGAGAGGGACACACAGGATGCAAAGCAGGATCCAGGCTCCCAGCTGTCAGCATAGAGCCTGCTGGCAGGGCTTGAACTCATGAACTGCGAGATCATGCATGACCTGAGCCGAAGTTGTCACTTAACCGACTGAGCCATCCAGGTGCCCTTATATGAGCACGTTCAGTATCCTCTATCAGCTTTACCAATGTTAAAACAGCCTTTAAAAATATGGTGGTTGTGTTTTGGTTCCTTTTTAACATTTTAGTCTGGTGGTTTGCCTCTGTCAGGAGCTCAATCTTGTGAATGTTGACATTTCCTTAGTTAGGTCTTAAGAGAATCTATGTGCTAGAAGGATTCACTGCATTTAATTTTTTATAAAGTACTATTTTTACATTAGAAGCTTTTTAAAAGATATACCAGTTTCCGTGTGTTGAGAAATATTTATAAAGCACTCTTTTACGTACTGTAACACTGCCCAAAAGAGTCCTAATGCTTAGAGAGCTTACTTTCTGTGGGTGTGTGTTACCTTCCACTAAATGTATTAACTTCTTTTCCTTCAAAGACACTGATATGGCATTATAGCCAATTGGAAAAGAATGACCTCTATAGAATTATTACTAGTGGCATAATGTTGTCATCATCTATGCAAAGGATTGATTGACCAAAAGGGTTGAATATTATATGTGAAATATAGAGAGCATACAGATAAGCCATCCCAATAGAGAAATATAAAGGAAAATAATTCAAGTGGATTGATCCATACGACAGCAATTTGAAAAACATACCTTAAGCATATGCACAGTAAACCTGTAATACATTTTTAGGGGGTTGTTAGAAGAAAGACAATCATGTTGCATAACCTTACTGACACGTGAAGGGATTTGAGCAATGAACTTTCTCAAGTTTCTTAGTACTTTCAGTTTCCTACAAGAGTATTAATGCTTCATTTTTAAGCATGGTTTGTGAAATTCATTTTGTAATTCTCCAGAAATAACAGATGTGTTGCATTTCTATTTATCCAAACAGAATAAATGAATCTCTGAAAACACAGAAGCCATGTAAGAGTCACTAAACAACCTTAAATATTAGGGTGAAATCAAGCCTGTCTTTTGACTACATTTAGCTTACTACTTGAGGTGTTGGTAAAATCATTTGCAGTATTCAAACTGAAAAATGCTAAAGGCAAGTTCTGTGTATTAATTTACTTCCTGTAGTCTTTGGCAGAATGCTGCTAGTGAAAGAAGGATACAAAAGGTTACTGTGGCTAGAGAGAAGGAGCAGGAAAAGATTGTGGACTTTGAGGGTGGTTCCTTGCTGAGGACAAACAGTAAATATGGACACCCTTGCAAACAGCCTGTGGTGGCACACTGTTGCACCTAAAGTTTTTGCTATTTTTATTCTTTCAAGAAAGAAGTTTATGAGGAGTTGGGCATACTACCCAAGAAGTTAGTGTAATGTGTATGTGGTGGGATTCTTTTTTGGTAAATTATATCAGCATAGAAATTTAAAATGTAACTCAGTTTAGCTGTGTGCATTTGGCTTTCTGGCCATTGCTGTTACAGAAGATTGGCAAAATTGTTTGAAATGGTGAACTATATACTTGGAGCTTTTTGTTCTGCCAGTCTCTTCCTGTAGAACAATGAGGATAACTATCTTGAGAGAAGATTGAGGATTATTTTCTGTGTTTATGTTCTTTTTTAAATTTATTTTTAATTGTTTTAATGTTTATTTTTGAGAGAGAGAGAGAGAGAGAGAACGATGGGAGCTTGAGCAGAGAGAGAGAGGGGCAGAGAGAGAGAGAGGGAGACACAGGATCCAAAGCAGGCACCAGGCTCTGAGCTCTCAGCACAGAGCCTGACGTAGGGCTCTAGCTCATGAGCCTTTGAGCTGTGAGATCATGCATGACCTGAGCTGAAGTTGGACACTTAACTGACTGAGCTACCCAGGCTCCCTGTTTGCTCTAATCTTTATTATTTTCTTCCCTCTGCTAGCTTTGGGTTTAGTTTGTTCTTCTTTTTCTAGTTCCTTATGTTCTAAAGTTAGGTTGTTGATCTGATCTCTTTCTTGTATTTTAATATAAGCATTTATAACTATAGGGGCACCTGGGTGGCTTCAGTTGGTTAAGCATCTGACTCTTGATTTCAGCCCAGATCATGATCTCATAGTTGTAAGATTGAGCCCTGTATGGAACTCCATGCTGGGTGTGGAGCTGTTTAAAATTCATTCTCCCTCTCTCTGCCCTCTCCCATGCTTGTGCTCTCTTTCTCTCTCTCTCTCAGAAAACAGTGAGTGGTCTCATTTACATGATTTTGTGGATTTTCAGTTTTCCTTTTTTATTGATTTCTAGATTTTTCCCGTTGTTGAAGAGAAGATACTTTGTACATCTATCTTCTAAAATCTGAGACTTAAATTTATGGCCTCTGCTCTATGGTTTTTCTTGTAAAGTGTCCCATGTGTGCTTGAGAATAATGTGTATTCTATTGTTATTGGGTACGATTTTCTTTTCATATTTGTTAGGTCTAGTTAATTTTGTTTAAATCTTCTCTATTTCCTAACATTCTATCTGGTTCTGTTTAATTTTGTGCGTGAGATTTTGAAGTCTTTATTATTTTGAAGTATCTAATTCTCCATTCATTCATTCATTCATTCATTTAAATGTTTTATTTATTTTTGAGAGAGAGAGGCAGCGTGAACAGGGGAGGGTCAGAGAGAGGGAGATACACAATCTGAGGCAGGCTCCAGGCTCTTCAGCACAGAGCCTGATGCGGGGCTCGAACCCACAAATGGTGAGATCATGACCTGAGCTGAAGTCAGACGCTTAACCGACTGAGCCACCCAGGGGCCCCTGTAATTCTCCTTTTAGTTCTGTCAGTTATTGTTTCATATATTTTGATGATCTTTCTTTCATTAGGTACATGAACATTTGTAATTAATACATATTCTCATTGTATTGAAACTTTTATTAATGTATGATTTCTTTGTCTCATGACCTTGTTTTTTGTTTTTTAGTTTATTTATTTTTGAGAGAGAGGAGGGGGGAGAGGGAGAGAGAGGGGGAGAGAGAGAGAGAGTCCCAAGCAGGATCTGCACTGTCAGCACGAGCCCAGTGCGGGGCTCACACCTATGAACTGTGAGATCATGACTAGAGCTGAAATAGAATTGGATGCTTAGCTAACCCAGCTACCCAGGCGCACCTCACGACCTTTCTTGATTTAAAGTGTATTTTGTCTGATATTAGTATAGTTCTCTTTTGGATGCTATATGTATGAAATATCTTCTTTTTACTTCAATTTGTTTATGTCTTTGAATTTCAAGTGAGTCTTGTGTAGACAGCATATAGTTGGATCATGTGTTTTTACCCATTCTGCCAATCTGTTTTTTTTATTGGAGTGTTTAATCCATTTATTAAAGTAATTACTGGCAAGGACTTACTTATGGTATTGTGCTCTTTGTTTACTATGTGCCTTAAAGCTTTTTCATTCCTTACTTTCTGAATTACTATCTTTTGTTCATTTCATTTTTTTGTAGTGAAATGTTTAAATTACTTTCTCATTTCCTTTTATGTATATTCTATAGCTGTTGTGTTTGTAGTTATCAAAGGAATTACATTTAGCATCCTTAAGTTATGACACTCTTACTTGAATTTATACCAGCTTAACTTCAGTAGCAGAAAAACTGCTCTTTTAAGGCACCATTCCCACCCTTTTCACTTATTAATATCCCATAATGACATTTCAATACAGTGTATGCCCAAAAATACAAACAAGTAACTTTTAAAAATGTATTTAGTCTCTTAAATTATGTAAAAAACAGAATTTGGATTTACAAATCAAAGTTACACTAATACTTTTATGCTGATAATTTTTTCTTTAAATGTATCAGTCATTTAAATCATATAGACAGAAAGTTACAAATCATTGTTACAATAATACTGTATTTTGTAATTGTTCATATATATAACTTTAATGAGATCTTTACTTCTTCATGTAGCTTCAAGATCTTTACTTCTTCGTGTAGCCTCAAGCTACTATCTGGCGTCCTTTCCTTTCACCCTATATGACTTCCTTGATCATTTCCTGCAAGGCAGGTCTAGTGCTCACAAACTGCTTTTGTTGACTTGGGAATGTGTTTAATTTCTCCCTCACTTTTGAGGGATAGTTTTGCCAGATACAGAGTTCTTACTGACAGGCATTTTCTTTAAAAGCCCTTTGAATATATACAACCACCATCTTTTGGCCTTCAGAGTTTCTGATGAGAAGTCTGTTAGTATTCTTTTTTTTCATTCATTCATTCATTCATTCATTTTTAAACTATTATTATTATTTTTATTTTAGAGAGCACGAGTAAGGGAGAGGGGTAGAGGTAGAGAGAATCTCAAGCAGGCATCACACTCAGCACAGAGCCTGATGTGGAGCTTGATCTCATGACCCTGGGATCATGACCTGAGCCAAAATCAAGAGTCAGATGCTCAACTAGCTGAGCCACCCAAGTGCCCCTGCAAGATTTTCTCTTTCTCTTTGTTTTTTGACAGTTTAATTGTAATATGTCTCAGTGTGGCTCTCTTTGAGATACATTGGAATTCATTGAACTTTTTGGATGTACATACAGGTCATTCATCAAATTTGGGAAGTTTTTAGGTATTTTTTCTTTAAATCTCTGCCCCGTTCTCTCTTCTCCTTCTGGAACTCACATGATGCATACATATATTAGTCTCCTTGATGCTATCACACAGGTTCCATAGGCTTTATTTACCTTTCCCCCTCAATCTTTCTCTTCTTCAGACTTTATAATTTCTGTTGTCCTATTTTCAAGTTCACTAATGTTTCTTCTGCCTGTCCAAATTTGCCATTGAATCCCCTAGTGAAATTTTCATTTCATTTGTTGCACTTTTCAGCTCCAGAATTTGTTTTTGGTTTTTAAATTTTCTTTAATTTAATTCACTGATATTTCCATTTTGTTCACACATTGTTTTACTTTCTCCATACCTTTTTTTTTTAGTTCTTTGAGCATTTGTCAGTTTTAAAGACTTTGTCTAGTTTATACACTGTTAAGTTTTTTTTTTTTTTTTAGGAATAGCTTATGTTGATTTAATTTTTCCCATGAATAAAGCCTTACTTTATTTGTATGCCCTGTGATTTTTTTTGTTGTTGTTGTTGAACATGAGACATTTGAGTCTAATAATGTTAACTCTGGACCTCTCCCCTTTACCCAGGGTTAGCTGGTTTTTGATACTTTTTGATACCTTTTTTTTTTTTTAATTGTGGTAGGCTGTCTCTGTGCTGAGAATCACCCTGAGTGGTAAACTTAAGGTTTTACCAAGCTTTTTTCCCGAGCCTTTCTTTGTCCATACATGGTCACTTTCTAATTTTTCCTGTGCATATTCTAGTCATGGTCTAGTCATTCATTTGAATGTCCTAGTTGTCAAAGTCTAACTCCTGAAAGGGAAAAAAGCCAAAAAAAAAAAAAAAAAAAAGAAAAAAAGATGAAGGTGAGGAAAAGAGTGCTACTTCCTTAAATTTCCTATAAATCATTGAGAGGGGCTTGCAACAGTTGGAAGAGGTACAACAGAATGGCTGCCTTCCTCTTTGTCTGCACCTCTGTGATCAGAAGCAGCAATTAGCAATCTAACAAATTTCCACTATTTAGAGGCTAGGGTTCTTTTTGCCTGCCTTGGTTTCCACAAGCCCTATGCAAGCTGCTCCAGGCACATGTACACAGCTGCCTGCCATGTGTCTGGAGGATGAATAGCTGCTAATTTGCTAAGAGCTGAAATTGACTGAAATTAACCAGAATTTACTCTTCCAGTCTTCTCCTAGAAGTTAACAAACCTTCAACCTCTCCATAGTTTCAAAATAGTTACAGCAGATTTTGCCACAGTAGTTACCCTCTAGATGAGAGACAGATTCCTGAGCCTTCCTACTCTACCATCCTCCCAGAATCCTCCACCTGTGGCCTTCTTTTTACCTAGAGTCTGGTGTGTTTCAGACTTGAACTCTGATTGCAAATTTGCTTTTTTTGGTCTGGAGAGATAGTTACTTCATTTAATGCCTATTTTTGTCTTGTTTTTTTTTTTTTAATTAGTTTTTAAAATCTTATTTATAGGTTTTGAGTGGAATGGGTGGACAACACATGAAAACATAAATTTATTATACGATCTTCACTCAAAAGTCTTTCGTAGTCTTTTTCTTTTTTTTAATATTTATTTTTAAGAGAGAGAACATATGCATGTGAGTAGGGGAGGAACAGAGAGAGAAGGGGACAGAAGGTCCACAGTGGGCAGAAGATCCACGCTGACGGCACAGAGCCCAGTATGGGGCCTGAACCCACAAACTGTGAGATCATGACCCGAGCTGAAGTCAGATGCAAAACTGACTGAGCCACCCAGGTGCCCTCTTTCTTAGATGGTCTTAGATAGTCTTTATGGCTCCCTTTGACTCTGGCATTGTATGGTATACTGTTGATCATTTCTTCTGGAAAACTTTCTATCTAGAATGTATCCCTTCATTGCCTGTGAATAGTAGCACAAAAAAACAAAGCTTTTCTATCCTTGGGTATTAGAGCTTGGCTTTTTAGTGGTCATCTTTGAAGTGGATATGTTCTACCTAGTTTATAATAAGAACCTTTTTTAAGGGATTTTGGGTTTAGTAAGATAAACTATAATAGGATAAAATATAATTTGCTTTGTTAAAATAGGAATACCTGAGTATGTACTGATAACTACATAAATAAGTTGCTCCTGATTCCAGGGTAGGATTTCTGTGGATATAAACAAAGTTTTGTTAGAAGTGGCTAGATTATTGAAAGATTTTCTTTTCTTAAAAGTTTTTTTATGTGTATTTATTTTTGAGAGAGAGAGAGAGAGAGAAAATACAAATGGAGGAGGGGCAGAGAGAGAGAGGGAGACACAGAACCTGAAGCAGGCTCTAGGCTCTGGGCTGTTAGCACAGAGCCCAGTGTGGAGCTTAACCCACAAACCATGAGATCATGATCTGAGCTGAAGTTGGATGCTTAACCGACTGAGCCACTCAGTTGCCCCAAAAGATATCTTTTTTTTTTTTTTGGAGACAGAGAGAGATAGAACATGAGTGGGAGAGGGGCAGAGAGAGAGAGAGAGACACAGAATCAGAAACAGGCTCCAGGCTCTGAGGTGTAAGCACAGAACCCGATGCGGGGCTCGAACCCACAAATTGTGAGATTATGACCTGAGCCGAAGTCAGATGCTTAACTGACTGAGCCACCTAGGCGACACCCCCCCTCCAAAAGATTTCTTAGGTTAACCAAGGATTACTTGAAGGTATGGTAAACCTGATGTCATTACTTCAACTGTAGGTTTCACTGTCTTGGAAAGAGAGTCAATGCATCAGATTTCCAGAATTTTGAAAGTATTGGCAGTGTAATAAAAACACATGGAGGAAAATTTTAATAAAATTCATAATGTTTCTCAGGACTTCATTTTGTACAGGGATGAATAAACTTGAATTTTCATAGACTGAAAGCTAGTTTTGCCTCTTTTCTTACCTTGGAACAAAGAGGAGAAATATTGGTTGACCTTCAGCAAGCTAAACCTGGTAGAAGACAAAACTGGACTGGGGAAGGGTGAGCATGCCTCATTTTTAGGGATGGTAATATCTGACATTTATATTTATAGTTTACATATCCATTGAAGTGCAGTGTTGATAGCTTACTGTTTGCTGACAGAATGTTTTCTGTAGCCTCCCCTACAACTTTTTAATCTTAGAAGAAGGCCCTAGATATTAATGTAAAAGAAGAAGGAAATAACTTTATATTGTAAAATATCCTTTTCTATTATGGGGTTTATTTACTTATTTTAAAAAATGAAATTATGTATGTTAAGGTGTGAAACCTGATGCTTTGATGTACAATACATCATGAAATGATTACTATAGTGAAACTAACATGGCTGTCTCCTCAAGTAGTCATTACCTTTTTCTTTTTCTTTTTTTTGTGGGCAGAGCACCTGAAATCTACATTTTTAAGCAACTTTTCAGTATACAGTACAGTGTTATTTAACTAGAGTCTTCATGTTCTCTGTGTTAGATTTTTATACTTACTCATCCTATTTAACTGAAACCAACATCTGTCCATTTCTTGCACCTCCTTTCCCCCTGTAACCATGGTTCTACTCTCTGCTTCCATGTATTTGATGACATAAAAGTGAGATCATACAGTAATTTTCTTTGTGTATCTGGCTTATTTTCCTTAGCATAATGTCCTGTAGGTTTGTCCATTTTGTTGCCAAATAGTAGGATCTCTTTTCTTTTTAAGGATGCTTGCTATATATTGTAGGCAGTTAACCCTGGAACATTGTAAGCTCCCACCCCTGCACAGTCAAAACACTTCATGTCACTTTTGACTCTGCAAACATAACCACTAATAGTCTACTGTTGACTGGAAATCTTACTGATAACACAGTTAACACATATCATGTGTAAAGTGTTATTAAGAAAATCATAAGTGGGGTCTTTGGGTGGCTCAGTCGTTTGGTGTGCAACTTTGGCTCAGGTCATGATCTCATGGTTCACGGTTTGAGCCCTGCATTGGGCTCTGTGCTGATAGCTCAGAGCCTGGAGCCTGCTCGGGATTCTGTGTCTCCCTCTCTCTCTCTGCTCCTCCGTGGCTCATGCTCAGTTTTTCTCTCCCTCAAAAATAAGTAAAGATTTTTTTAAAAATCAAAAAAAAATCATAAGTGAAATATGTTTACTCCATTTATAGGAAAAATTCCACAAAGAATTCCACATAGAAATTTCCATATAGGAAAAATTCCACATAGAAGTTCAAACCCATGTTGTTCAAGGGTCAGCTATATACACATAATACAGTTTCTTTATCCATTCATCCATCAATGGATCCTTAGCTGTTTCCCTATCTTGGCTGTTGTCAGTAATGCTGCAGTGAACATGGTTCTGCAGATTATCTCTTCAAGGTAATCTTGAAGAGATTTTAAGATTTAATTTCCTTGGATTGCTGGATTATATGGTCATTTAGTTTTAGGTTTTTTTTTTCCCCTAAAGTTTATTTCTTTATTTCTTTAGTAATCTCCCCACCAGAGTGGGGCTGGAACTCATGACCCGAAAATCAAGAGTCGTATGCTCTTCTGACTGAGCCAGCCAGGTGCCTAGGTTTTCAACTTTTGAGGAAACTGCATACCATCTTCCATAAGGACTATACCACTTTACACTCCCACTAGTACTTTGAGTGTTTGTTTTTCTTCGGATCTTTACCAACACTTCTTTTCTTTTATCTTTTTGATAATAGCCATCTTAAGAGGCATGAGGTGATATCTCATTGTGGCTTTGATTTGCATTTCCCTGATAATTAGTGATGTCAAACACCTTTTCATGCATCTGTTGGCCATTTGTATGGGAACATGTCTGTTAAGGTCCTTCACTCATTTTTTAAAAAATCAGGTTATTGTTTGTTACTTTGATATTGAGTTGTGTAAGTTCCTTTGTATGTTTTGGATATGAATTCCTTATCAGATATATGGTTTGCAGATATTTTCTCCCAATCTATAGGTTGCCTTTTCATTTTGTTTATTTTTTTTTTATTGTGAAGAAGCTTTTTAGTTTATGTAGTCCCATTTGTTAATTTTTACTTTTGTTGCCTGAGCTTTTGGTGTCATATCCAAAAAATCAGTGCCAAGTCCAATGTTGAAGAGCTTTCCCCCTATGTTTTTCCTTACAGGAGTTTTACAGCTTCAGGTCTTATACTTATGTCTTTATTTTGAGTTGATTTTTGTGCATGGTGTAAGATAAGGATCCAGTTTCATTCTTCTGCATGTAGATATTCAGTTTTCCTAATACCATATATTGAATAGACTTTCTTTCCCCATAGTGTGTTCTTTGCACCCTTATCAAATATTACCTGACTATGTATGTGTGTTTATTTCTGTGTTCTCTATTCTCTTCCATTGATCTGTGTATCTTTTTCTTATGCCAGTACTGTACTGTTTTGATTACTGGAGCTTTGTAATATAGTTTGGAGTCGGGGAACATGATTCCTCCAGCTTTTTTCTTGCTCAGGATGACATTGGCTTATTGGGATCTTGTGTGTTTCCTTATGAATTTTATTTATTTTAATTAAAAAATTTTTTAAATGTTTATTTTCAGAGATAAAAAGCATGAGTTGAGGGAAGAGGAGAGAGGGAGGGAGAGAGAGAATACAAAGCAGACTCTGCACTGTCAGTGCAGAGCCCAGTGCAGGGCTCGATCTCATGACCACATGACCATGACTTGAGCCTAAAGCAAGAGTCGAACAATTGACCCACTTAAACCACCCAGACACCCCTCATTATACATTTTAGATTTTCCCCCTATTTTTAGGGAAAAAAACCATTGGAATTTTGATGGGGATTGCATTGAATCTATATATCTCTTTGGGTAGTATGGACATTTCAACAGTATTATCTAATCTGTGTATGTGGAATATCTGTCCATTAATTTATATCTTCAGTGTCTTTCATAAGTGTTTTACAGTTTTTACTCTATGTATCTTTCACCTTCTTGGTTAAATTTATTCCTAAATGGATATATTTTTGATGCTATCATAAATGGGATTGTTTTTGTGATTCCTTTTTAGATAGATCATTGTTGATGTGAAGACATACAACTGATTCTTTGTGTGTGTGTTGATTTTTTTTTTAATCCTGCAATGTTATTGAATTTATTTAGTCTGACATTTTTTTGGAAGTCTTTGAGGTTTTCTACATTTAGGATCATGTCCTCTCTAAACTGATAATTTTACTTCTTCCCTTTTGATTTGGATGCTTTTTGTTTCTTTTGTTTGTCTGATTGCTCTTGGTAGTACTTTTAGTACTATTTTGAATAAAAGTGCCAAGAGTGGGGGCGTGTGGGTGGCTCAGTCAGTTAAGCATCTGACTTTGGCTAAGGTCATGATCTTCATGATCTTGCAGTCTGTGAATTCATGCCCCATGTTGGGCTATGTGCTGACAACTCAGAACCTGGGGCCTGCTTCGGATACTGTGTCTCCCTCTCTCTCTCTGCCCCCTTCCCTGCTCATGCTCACTTGCTCTTGCTCTCTTTCTCTCTCTCTCAAAAATAACATTGGAAAAAAAAAACTTTAAAAAAAGTGCCAAGAGTGGATATTCTTATGTAAGTAAGTTATTTATATAACTTTATCATGTGTTTCACTAGTAGTATTAAAATCAGAAATCTAGTCAGTTTGATTTTTAGGTGATTGATGGGCAAATCCTGGTGACATCCAGTCATACTCATGTTATACTGAGTATGTTACATCTGTGACTGTCCGTTTTTGACTGAATATTGTTATATATAGTACACTATATAATGCCTGATTAATAAGGATATTAATTGTCAAATTGTATGGCAGAAGCCTGACTAATTTTATGACATTAGAAAAAGTCGTATGTGAGGTGCCTGGGTGGCTCAGTTGGTTAAGCGTCCAACTTCTGCTCAGGTCATGATCTCACGGTTCGTAGGTTCGAGCCCCGTGTCAGGCTCTGTGCTGACAGCTAGCTCAGAGCCTGGAGCCTGTTTCAGATTCTGTGTCTCCTGTTCTCTCTGACCCTTCCCTGCTTACATTCTCTCTCTGTCTCTGTCTCTGTCTCTGTCTCACTCTCTCTCTATCTCTCTCTCTCAGAAATAAAATAAAACATAAAAAAAAATTGTATGACATTTATTTATTTATTTATGAGCAGCAGGCAAAAGTTTGTTAAAGTATAAAATCAGAAAGTAAGAATAGTATGAAAGCCGTCTTTACAGAAAAGGGGCATTCAAAAATGAGTACCCCAAATGTTGCAAAACTTTTAAAGAATGCAGCACTAGCCCTCCTGAGTGCTCCAGTGCCTCAGGCCCCTTTTAGCTTCCTCAAGGACTGAGGGGTTCCCATTCCTGGTGTAGCTGTGGGTGTGCAATATATTATTTGGGAAGCTCTGATATAAGGTGTCTAAGGCTGAATTTGATTTAGATTAGGAGATACACAGAGCCCTTTTAAAATAAATTCTTTTGATGATAGATAAACTGGGGGTCTTGGATATCTTGTGGTGACTGATGTATAAAGTGAAATCAGGTAAAATGGAATAGTCATGATGGCCATGTAGAAAAGGTGAATATTCAGTTATGTAGGTGTTTTTTCCTTCTTCCCTCCCTACACATATTCTCTATTATATACTTCTCATATCCTCTGTAGTATAGCCTCCTTACCTGTGGAGGCTGCTTTCAGGCACACACGCTTGAGTGATGGAATAGAGACAGGTCCATCACGGCAACCCATCTCAAAATATCCATAGGCCCCAAGTGACCAGTGGGCTACTTACAACCAGGCACAGTTATCAAAAAAAGAAGAATTCCCTATATTGCCATACCTCCTCATCTTCCCCCTTTAAAAACAGCCCCCTTCTGCTGCTTCGGTGGAGAGATCCTCCCCTCTGCTCCCCTGCTCGCCTGCTCACTGATCCCTAGCAATGTATTCAGTAAACTTCTATCCCCTTTGTTCGACCTCAGGTGAATTCATCACCTCTTATGCCACCTGCTTCCACCTGATTATTGCCCCCACATTTGGGGGCCCCCATCTGATCTGGAGATACCCCGTTTGACACCACACTTACCTATATTGGCTGTGAAGGCAGGAAACAGGGAGGTAACTTGGAACCTCCACAGTTCCCACAGTGAGAAAATGCTAGTGGAATGTTTTCAGTTTCTCTTCTGAAAAGAATCACTTGGCCTTCATTCTCCTTGTGGCCTCAGTGTCTATGCCTGGAACCCATATATTGTGTCCTAGGTACTGTCAGTCACTTAAAGACAGTGTTTTATTCAGTCCTTTATTAAAAAAAAAAATACTACCAGGCTCCTTATGCTTGTCTACAGGTAGCTTCAGTATGTCCTTCAAGGTGCAGATCAAGTGTCAGCCTGTTTTAGGATTTTATTACCTCATCTATTCCTGCTCAGTCTAGATTTCATAGCCCTTAAGTGTACTCTAATAGTACCTTTTTGCTTCTGTCACTTCTTGTCCTGTTAAACCCCTCTTTTCACCCATTTTGCATAGTCTCTGGTATGTGTTTAAATATTTGGTGAATGTTTATTTAGAGAATGAATGAATGAATGAAGAAATACAGTTTCAGGTTTTGAAAATGAGAATAATCTTTAATTGAGATTTGCTCCATTTGAAGTGTTAAAATTGATTCATTTTTGCAAAGTTGAAGAGACAAATGTACCAAAGCAGTAGTATTTTTGCTGTGAACATGGATGACTTAGGATCTGGGGAAACAAAACAATTTTTTAAGAGATTACATTTATTGAAGGTAAACAGTGTTCTATACTGTTGCCTATGTTCCCTAGTAGTTAGATAAAATAACTGGTATAAATCAAACAGCAGTTTGTTTTCAGTCTAAGAGATATTTAAGATGGAGACCATCTATTTACTTTAGGCAGAGTTTCACAGGGTGTTTATTCCTTGGCTCTTAAGTTTAGGAAATGGATTTTATTAGTTTATCTAGAAGAAACTTTACAATAAAACTAACAATCTACTTACAATAGGAGACTTATCTAGTCAGATTAATTGTCTTTAAGACACTCAGGAAACAAGCTCAAGAATCAAAAGATTGTTAAATAAACGTTGGATTTGAACTGAGGGAGTGAGTTCAGTGTTCTTTTGTGACCAGATTTGTTAAAAAACGTTTTTTGGTAAAACATATATAACATAAAATTTACCATTTTAAAGCATACCCACCAAGGGGGCACCTGGGTGGTTCATTCGGCCACCTCTTGATTTTCGGCCCAGGTCATGATCTCATGGTTCATGAAATAGAGCCCTGTGTCAGGCTCTGTGCTGATGGTGTGGGGCCTGCTTGAGATTCTCTCTCTGCCCCTTCCCTTCTCATTCTCTTTCTCTCTCTCAGAATAAATAAACATTTTTTAAAAATTAAAAAAAAAACTAAGTGTACAAGTAAGAACAAAAGTGTACAAATGTTATTTAAGTACATTTGCAGTGTTGTAAAACCATCACCATTATTTCCAGAACATTTTCATCACCCCAGATTGGAATTCTGTACCTATTAAGCAATAACTCATTTGCCATTCCTAATGTTGTCTGATCTACTTTCTGTCTCTATGAATTCTCCTATTCTAAATATTTCATGTAAGTTGAATCATATAGTCATATAATTGTCCTGTTGGAGTTAATGTTCCAAAAAGATATTCAACTTCATTATTCTGTAGATTATCTAAGTAGTAGTTTTCAAACATATTTTGATTGTTTATTACATCTGTAAAAATTTAAGTGATATATGTGTGTTTATTTTTAAATTATATACATATGTTCTGTACTATTGTGTATTATAAAATATGTATAAGAAGTTAAAGATTAAAATATTATTTAAAATATATTGTCAATTAATATTTTTATCACTTCTTGCTATTGTTAGCTTATATCTCAAGGTATAAGATTCTTTTTCTTTAATTTTTTAAAAAGTTATTTATTTTGAGATCAAGAAAAAGCATGAGAGATAGTAGAGGAGGGGCAGAAACAGAGGGAGAGAAAGAATCCCAAGCAGGCCCTGCGCTGTCAGTAGGCAGCCCAACATGGGGCTCAATCTCATGAACAGTGAAATCATAATCTGAGCTGAAATCAAGAGTCAGTGTTCAAGCTCAACCACCTGAGTCACCCAGGCACCCCTCAAAGCATAAAATTCTAATTGTCTAACTTCTTAACAGATTTTATTGGATGGTCATTGTATCTACTTTATGTTGTTGATAAAGAACTCTTTGTGTCATTAGAAAGTGTCAGCTCTGCCATTTGCATGTTTGAATCATTAGACTTTACTTTAGTATGTTTTACTTGTATCTTTTAAAGCTAGTTATCTATTTTGTGAGGGCCAGTCAATCACAAATGACTCAACCAAGCACATGTAAACTGATGTATATTCAAATACTTTGAAAGTTAGTGCATAAATCAGGATATTACTATAGCCTCTCTGTGTTGTAGAACATCCTTTCTTTCCCAGAATACTTTGTGTACTGTATGTGGCATGTGATCGTCTGATACTCTGTCCACGTGAGGAGTAAGGGTGGGATGCTCCAACAACATACCTTAAATGTTTGTACAATTTAACTTCTTAATTTTTTGATAAAATTTAAATACAGATAGTACAAGTATTTTCTTTATATATCCATGTAGACTTATTTGTATACTAACATGGAATGCATTCACCTCAGTTTCACTGCTCTAAAGCCGTGGTCTGGTCATCTAATACCTCTTCCCTGGTGTGACTTGGTTAATCATTGTTAATTATTTTATAGTTCTATCACAAGAGTAGAAACAGGATATCAGGCCAGATAATAATAATATTCTTATGTAGATTCCAGTTTTCTTTCTCCTGTTAGTTATCTTGTTGGATTTGGTAAGCACCAGTCTCATCAACAATAAGTTTACAAAATGTACACTGAGGGCTGCTTGGGCAGTTCAGTCAGTTGAGCATCCAACTTTTTATTTCAACTTAGGTCATGATCCCCGTGTTGTGGGATCTAGTTTGTGTCAGGCTTCGTGTTGAGTGTAGAGGCTGCTTAAGATTCTCCCCCTCCCTCTCTGCCCTTTCCTTCCTTCTCTCTCTCTCTCTCTCTCTCTCTCTCTCTCTCAAAACAACAACAAAAAAACCTTTAAAAAAAAGACCTTTAAAAAGCTTTAGGTAGAGACTTTTTGTTCTCTTAAAATATATTTTATTCTCTTAAGACCCTGTTCTCTTAAAATAAGGTTTTATAACTGTACTGAATTTAATAATATTTCCTCTACTCCCAAATTCACATTCACCAGAACCTATGAATGTGACCTTATTTTGGAAATAGATTCTTTGCAAATGCAATCAAGTTAGTATGTGGTTATCCTGGATTAGAGTAGACCCTAATTCAAGGACTGTTGTTATAAGAAGAAAGAAATTTGTACAGAGAGAGAGAGGAGAATGCCATGTGATGATGGATGCAGAGATTAGAATGAAGAATCTACAAGCCAAGAAATGCCAGGGATTGCTGGCACCTCCCAGAAGCTGGTAGAGAGGCATGGACTGAATTCTCCTCAAAGCCTCTGAGATTTTACTTCAGTTCCTCAGCAAAGGCACCAGCCCTGCTGACACCTTAATTTTGGAGTTCTAGCCACCAGCACTATAAAGGATACATTTTTGTTGTTTTAAGCCACTCAGTTTGTGGTACTTTGTTTTAGTAGCCCTGAGAAACTAGTAACTAAGTATAATTTTCTTTTCAAATATACAGTTAAGCCTCTTGATGTGACTACATGTATAAATGTGACTGAAAAGATGAATTTTCTTCCTCCTAAATTATAATGATAGCAGTGAGTTTTTGGAGCGCTACACATATGCTGTACATCATTGTTTCATTTATTCTTATACCAATAAGGTATTGGCTGTTATTTCTACAGTGAAAACAAAGATACTGACGTTCAGAAGGGGTAGCGCTTACAAAGTATGAATGTTGGTATTTGACTATAAAAAACCCTGTGTTTTCTTTCCTCTATCACTTTTCTCTCTTTGCACTTAGAGAGATCAGTTTCTTTTGGTGGCTTTAGCTGGTATTTGTAGATTTTCTTCTTTGAATTACAATTTATTTTGTATAGTCTAGAAAAATAAAAAATCTTGGCCCTTAAAATGTGCCAGCCTTTTCCAAAAGCTCTGAGTTTTATATGACTTTAATGTTTGTTTGCATTTTTCATTTTCAGCCAGAGGCTGGACTCCAAAACCAAATTGTGTCATTCTATTCCTCTGGGATTATTGAATAGCTGAAACCAGGAAGTACCAGAACTTTCTCATGGAAGTTCCAGGAACTTTAGCATTATGTCTAGAGAATCAGAATGATTAGAATATTCATTTTTTTGTTTTTAGTGACTTTAAATAGACCACTCAGAACAAATGGTCAGTGGACAATTTTTATTTTGGAGAGCCCGGAAGATGGAATGATTGCTGATAAAGACTAGTGTAATTGGTAGTGTGTCATCTCTCTCTTTTATGATGACTAGGCATAGATAAAATGAAAACTGTTTTCTGTCTTTAGTGGAAGGAGATGACAATTTAATTGAGCTAGTGAAAGATAAAATAAAAACCATTTGCAAATATGTAATAAAAACTTAATTTTAACAAATATGGATAAAATGGTGTATATGGGTAGATAACTTATTTGGTAATACATATAGTTTAAGCTTTACAACTACAAAGAAGGACATATAACCTAGGATATCATATAATCTGAAAGAAGAGAAGCAGTGTGCAAAATGAAGTATTTTTTTATTTGTATTCATTGAATGGAAAAATACAACATTGGATACTTTGTTATGGAATTTAATTGCTGTGTTAAATTATGTTTTTCTTAAAAGTGAAAAGGACATGGTTACTGTCTTTGAATAAGTCTTAGTCTCATGGAGAAATAGAAAGAAATAAAGCTAGCCCACCTGTTTTTGCCTAGGAGACTCATTATCCTAAATGTGTATCTAATGTTCCTCATTAGAGAACTACTTCATTATAAAAAAAAAAAATACTGAGGTTCTGGGTGGCTCTGTCGATTAAGCATCAGACTCTTGATTTCGGCTGAGGTCATGGTCTCACATTTTGTGAGACTGAGCCCTGCAATGGCTCTGCACTGCACTCTTCCTCTTTCTGCCCTCCCCCTCTCCAACGCCCCCCCATAAGTAAATAAACTTAAAAAGAAAAGAAAGACAATGATAAGTATTGACAAGGACATGGAAGAATTAGAACCTTCTTACACTGCTGGTGGGAGTACAAATTATACAGCCAAATAAAGAAAACATTTTGACCATTTCTTTAAAAGGTTAAAAAAATAAATTTACCAAATGACCTGGCAATTCCAGTCCTAGGTATACACAGAAGAATATGAAAACATAGGTCCATTTAAAGAGGAGTATGTGAATGTCTGTAACAGAATTATACATAATAGTCCAAACTAGAAACATCAGACTCTTGATTTCAGTTCAGGTCACGATCTCATAGTTTTGTGAATTCAAGCCCTGCCATCTGGCTATGTGCTGAGCTTGCTTGGAATTGCTTGGAATGCTGGCATGGAGCTTGCTTGGAATTCTCCCTCCCTCTCTGCCCCTACCCCGCTTGCGCTCTCTCTGTCTCTCTCAAAATAAACATTTAAAAAAATGTTACAATAAAAAAAATAGTGCTTCATGGTGTTACCCACACGAGAGAAGCTTCTGCATTTTAGATTATCAGTTCAGGTGAATTTAAATTTGTGATTTATATCTGAAAACACTTTTGATCTTTTAATATGTATGTTATGCTGTTTACAATGAACAATCACATAGGTCTTTTGTTTGTTGATTCTGAGAATCAGTTGTTCTGTAATGGGACTGCCTATCCCTTTGATAGACTTCCTGCAACTTGCCAGAGTGAATTTTGGATTAGCAACAGAGCCTGTATTTTAAATCATCTAGACCTAAACAGAACTTCCAAAGTGGGTGAAACTCCATCTAACCTTTTAAGGTGATATGTGGGGAAAAATAATGAACAGAAATTTAATTTCATAAGCCAACATTACTCTAGCTTAATCTCTTTCCCTTTCTAAATCTCTGAGTTGTCTAGCTTCATGGCTTTTCTGAGAAAGGAGGAGGTGATCTAATGCTTTTATTTGAAAAGAGGGAACCATAATACTATCCGGGAAACATTCCGTGATAGCACCCGCACCTCACTTCTTTACCTATAAAGTTCTTGAATACAGGATTATATTTCCCTTTTGATTTATTTCTAGCACCTAATACAATATCTGGCATGTCATAAGTGCTTAAGTAACATTTGATGCATGGAACAAAGAATGCTCTTTTCTTTTTTTTTTTTTTTTTTTTTTTTTTTTTTTTTTACAAATAGTTTATTGTCAAATTAGTTTCTACATAACACTCAGTGCTCATCCCCAAAGTGCCCTCCCCCCCTTCATGCCCATCCCCCCCTCCCCCCCACATCCATCAGTCCTCAGTTTTTGTCAGCATTCAAGAGTCTCTCATGGTTTGCCTCTCTCCCTTTCCCCCACCATTTCCACCCTTCTTCTCCCCCTTGGTCCTCCGTCAAGTTCCTCCTAATCCTCCTATACGTGCAAACATATGGTATTTGTCCTTCTCTGCCTGACTTATTTCGCTCAGCATAACCCCCTCAAGGTCCATCCATGTTGCTACACATGGCCAGATTTCATTGTTTCTCATTGCCATGTAGTATTCCATGGTATAGATAAACCACATCTTCTTGATCCATTCGTCTGTTGATGGACACTTAGGCTCTTTCCATGTTTTAGCTATTGTGGAGAGTGCTGCTATGAACATTGGGGTACATGTGCTCCTATGCCTCAGCATTTCTGTATCCCTTGGGTAAATTCCTAGCAGTGCTATTGCTGGGTCATAAGGGAGTTCTATTGTTAGTTTCCTGAGGAACCTCCACACTGTTTTCCAGAGGGGTTGTACCAGTTTACATTCCCACCAACAGTGCAGGAGGGTGCCCGTTTCTCCACATCCTCGCCAGCATCTAGAGTTCTCTGATTTGCTCATTTTAGCCACTCTGACTGGCGTGAGGTGGTATCTCAGTGTGGTTTTGATTTGTATTTCCCTGATGAGGAGGGATGCTGAGCATCGTTTCATGTGTCTGTTGGCCATCTGGATGTCCTCTTTGGAGATGCACAAAAATCAACTCAAAATGGATAAAGGACCTGAACGTGAGACAGGAAACTATCAACACCCTAGAGGAGAAAGCAGGAAACAACCTCCTTGACCTCCACCGCAGCAACTTCTTACTTGACACATCCCCAAAAGCAAGGGAATCGAGAGCAAAAATAAACTGTTGGGACCTCATCAAGATTAAAAGCTTCTGCACAGCAAAGGAAACAACCCAGAAAATTAATAGGCAACCAACGGAATGGGAAAAGATAGTTGCAAATGACATATCAGATAAAGGGTTAATATCCAGAATCTATAAGGAACTCACCAAACTCCACGCCCGAAAAACAAACAACCCAGTGAAGAAATGGGCAGAAGACATGAACAGACACTTCTCCAAAAAGAATGCTCTTTTCACATCTACTATATTGCAAATTACAATTCAGAATAGGAATCAAAATATTATTCTTAAGCTAAGATAGAGGATTGCTAGAAGGAACTCAGAGTATGTCTTTTGACCAATAACTGAAAGCCACAAGTAGCTTATGTAGTCATGTGCTATACATTACTCCTTTATATTCTCAGAAATTAATTTAATGAAGTTTACACTTCAATAGTTTGCAAAAGTTTATATAACTTTTTGTAATAGGTTTAAACCCTTT
This sequence comes from Hyaena hyaena, assembly GCF_003009895.1. Lineage (NCBI taxonomy): Eukaryota > Metazoa > Chordata > Mammalia > Carnivora > Hyaenidae > Hyaena > Hyaena hyaena. The sequence continues at coordinate 24,104 of NW_024082522.1, forward strand.
TATCCATTTCATGACATTTACCTTCCTCTAGTCTTAAAAACATATATATGTATCATTTAGCAGAACTATACTCTTAGTCTCTATACACTAATAAATGTAAACCAAGGGTCAGTGATTCAAAAAATATTCATTTTTAAGAACTGTTATTAATGTTATAACTTATTTTAATGAACTGTTATTCAAATAATTTTTTTAGTGACTTAAAATTGAAACTCAAATTGTTGAATAATATGAGCCAAGTGATTTATTAAATCAGTTTTTCAGGGTAGATGCAAAGATAACTAAAACTTCATCCTTATCTTATTTAAGTGGAATAAAAAGTACAGTACAAGACACAATGAAGTAGATGCCAAACCATGATTACACAGAGCAAGATTGTAAGTAGGGAAACAATCCTTACTAGTAATGAATGATTAGGGAAGACTTCTGTGGATAAGACATTCAATAACAATTACTGTTGGAATGAAATGTGCCACTTTTTTTAAATGTTTGTTTATTTTTGAGAAACAGAGAGTGAGTGAGCAGGGAAGGGACAGAGAGAGAGACACACACAATTTGAAGCTGGCTCCAGGCTCCGAGCTGTCAGCACAGAGCCCAACATGGGGCTTGAACTCATGAACTGCAAGATCATGACCTGAGTCAAAGTTGGATGCTTAACTAACTGAGCCACCTAGGAGCCCCGAAAGGTGCCAGTTCTTAAATACTGAGGCCCCCATTGCCCTTGACTCAGTTTTTAAACACTAAAGCCTATTTTCAAAAAATTTTAGATTTTTGTGAGTTAGAAATCTTGAGTATTTGCTAAAAATGGGTCTTTGAAGGAGAGGAATTTTCTAAATGGAGAGTACAGCCTTATGGCTAAGAATATGGTTTGAGGGGTGCCTGGGTGGCTCAGTTGGTTAAGTGTCTGACTTCAGCTCAGGTCATGATCTATTGTCAGCACAGAGCCCACTTTGGATCTTCTGTCCCCACCTCTCATTGCCTCTCTCCCACTTGTGCTGTCTCTCTCTGTCTCTCTGAAAATGAATAAATAAACTTTTAAAAATATACTTAAAAAGAATATGGTTTAAATCTCAACTCTGCCACTTACTAGCTATATAACTTTGGGCAGTTTATTTAGTCACTCTGTGCTTCAGTTTACCAATCTGTAAAATAGAATAATAATGATGATAATGGTAATGATGATAATGGTTGCTTTTTGTATTTTTTTTTTTTAATTAGAGTATGTTTTCTCATGGGTAAACACTTCATAGAATAAATGGCTGGATACGCTAAGATGAACAAGACTGTGTGTGTGTGTGTGTGTGTGTGTGTGTGTACTAAAAATCAAATTGTACAGTGAAATTAGAACTATCCTTTTTTTTTTTTTTAATTAGAACTATCCTGAAAGCAAGAGCAGGAGAAATGAGTGTTTTAACACAGATTTTTAGTCTATGTCCCAGGCCTCAGAGGGAGAGCATCTGCTTCTTTGCTACCAAAGATGTTTTAGAGATTGTTGACTTTTAGGTTTGGAACACTTCTGGAATTCTGAGGATTGTAAAAGCCTGGATGCCAATTCAGTTCTCTAACTACCTTCTCTACTTTTTAAAATATTTTCTCCTACTCCTTAAAAATGATTAGTGAACAATTAATGAGATCCCTCTCTATTCTATATTAATGAGATCCAATAATCTTCATTATTTTTTGTGTACTGTTAACTAGTTCTTTGTATTTCTGTGTTGGTAATTTAAATCATTTAATCTGTTCAAGTGATTAAAATTGGGAGCATTCTAAATTCTTTTTATGGAGCCAAGTATATTGTGTTCACTAAATTCTTCAACTGATGTCATGCTGAAAGGATGTCAGAATGTTAATATGCTTTATTTCATTCCCTTTTATTATGAATATTTTCAAACATAGAGCAAAGTTGAAAGAAGATAACAGTTAACACTCTTATACCACTTAAATTCCACCATTAACATTTTAATATACTTGCTTTATCACATATCTATCCATTTGTTGATCATCTTGCCATTTATTAATTCATTTCATTTTTGATGCATTTCAAAGGAAAGTAAATTGCAGACTTAAGGAAATTTCCATCTAAATACCTCAGATACGCTTTGTTTTTGAAAGATTCATTTTCTCCCCTTTTTATTTCATTCAGAGTTGATGTTTTAATACTTTTTCTTCTTTATTTATATGCTTTATTTAAATTTTGGACTGAATCCACTGTGGTTAATTTCATTACTAAGCCTCTGATTGTTAATGCTCAAAATTTGATTTGCTTTTTGAGGGTTTGAACTTTTAAAAAAAAAGATACTTCAAAGTCATCATAGCCAATTTTCTTAAGTATTTTGGCTTATATAATTGTAACATTTCTTTCTTATAGTTTTTAATACATTAGCATATGATTGCTGATAAGAGTTTTAAAAACAAATTCTTCGATACCATTAATCATTTAGAAGCATTGCTTGCTTTTAAACTAATTAGAGGATCTTAACTAGGTTATGAACTGTTTAAAGCCAAGAATAGTATATTATTATTCCTTGTGGCTCTTGATCTTCTTGAAAGGAAGAACTCAATATTTATTGGATACTATGCTTAAAATATTCTTGGCACCATTGTTCTAAAGTTGAGTTTCAAAACGAATCCTAATGTATAATTTTCAGTAACTTTCAAGAGACTTTGTATTCATTGTATATGTGATGTATTTTATAATGGAATTCAAAAAATCATGATAAGAAGTTTTATTTGAGGTGTGTAATAGTCAGACATTGTTCTCAGAATAACAGGATATCCTTCCATTTTATAGACTTTGCATTTCCATCCCATAAAAATATATAATGGCCTACTCTGGGGATAGGTTTTTATAAAAACAATTTTATTATTTTAAAATAATTGAACCATGGACATTGAATTAGGTAACCATTATTGATTTAACGTCAAATTCCATGTGAAATCTAAAGCATATCAAACTAGAATTACCATTTCTACTCTTTTCATTGTTTCTTCTTGAAATCTGTATAGGGTATTGTTTTTTAATAGTGTTGAAAGTGCAGTAAGTTAAAAATTATAGCAGGAGAAGGTACTTTTGCTCCATGTATGTGCACACACACACACATGCACACATTCTCCTGTCATTGGAACCCTCATTATATGCCTGGCTTGAAGATTCTTTTGGGTCTTCCAGATTAGTGCTGCTTCTCCTATCTGGATCAGATTGTGATTCTTTTAGATCAAAATTAGGCACACAAATTAGAATTTTAGGATACTAAGAGACAGAGACCATGTGGAGGGGTTTACATGACCCTCATTCCTTCTCAGTAAGAGGTTCACATGACCTTCATTCCTACTCAGTGGTAAAACCTAAATACTGTCTAATTTCAATTCTTCTAGCCCTCTGCAGTTAGGAATGTTTAATCATCTTTTTTAAAAAATTTTTTTAATGTTTTATTTATTTTTGAAAGAGAGATAGAGACAGCATGAGCAGGGGAGGGTCAGAGAGAGAGGGAGATACAGAATCTGAAACGGGCTCCAGGCTCTGAGTTAGCTGTTAGCACAGAACCCGATGCGGGGCTTGAGCCCACGAACCATGAGATCATGACCTGAGCTGAAGTCGGACACTTAACTGACTGAGCCACCCAGGCGCCACAGGAATGTTGAATCATCTTAGGAGTCCTGAGCTCTAATGATGTCTTTGCTTATTGAATGACTGAGAGAGGCCTTCTCAATGTTTTGTTCAGCCATTTAGAGCAAGGGTTGACAAACATTTTTGCAAAGAACCAGATGTAAATATTGTAGCCTTTGAGGGTCATATGGTTTCTACCAAAATTACTCAACTTTGCTGTTGTAGAGTGAAAGTAGCCATAGATAGTTGGTAAACAAGTAGATGTGATCATATTACGATCAAACCTTATGTAGAGAAATAGACCATAGGCTATAATTTGCCAACCTGTGCATTGTAATTGTGCTTCTTGAACTATCTGTTGTAAGGACTTTTTTCCCCCCTAATAATTCATATATGGATACTTCAATAAAAATCACTGGAAGAATGAAATTGAAAAGGATATAACATACAAGCTTAAAATTTTTCAGTTAAATGGATAACAAATTACATTTTGATAATTAGAACAGTCATACATAAGTAAAAAGAACCAGAAAAACTATAAATATTACTTGAAATTATTTTCCAGCCTATTAATTGGAAAAGACTAACTGCTTTCCCAATTAATTTGCTAACTCTTTATAACTTTATAAAGTCATAACTTTTTTGTCATTCCACAATACTAACTGAACAAGAAGTTGAGTGAAATTGCAACTCCTCATTTAGTAAATGTCTGTATGCACACTCTAAACAAGCACTACTGTATGCATCAGTAAAAATTTTAATGTGACAGATAAATTTGCTGCTTACTGTTAATTTATCTAATGCAGGGTTGACAACACCTCTACTCACAAAAGATAATGTATATCTCAAGTGTTCTTAGGTTTTGTTTTAACAATATACAGTGTAGGGATACCAGACTCACAAAATACTGATGAGATCTGAACTGGAGAAGAGACTTAAAAGAAATTTCAGCAAACTCAGACATTTCTTACTTTTCCCTAAGATGAAGCAAGTGATTTTTTTACTTTCAAAATTCATTTTTCAATCTTTTCATTGTTAGTCTGTTCCAGCAATTTATCCGGTGGAGTTATAGTTAAATTTAAATTTTCTCTCAAAGAAATGGATTCTAGATTCATAGATTTCCTATATTTGGATTTTCTTTGATTTCGAAAAAGATAGAAAATTGGTATATATGTAATGTATGTAGTGATAATCTTTCAACAAATGTACAGTATTGAATCATAACTATTTTACTGAGAATCATTGTTAAATTATGAAACGTCATTAGTATATGTTGAAACTTTGATCTCTTTTTTTTTTGGTAGTTTCAAGTTTTTATTTAAATTTCAGTTAGTTAACATACAGTGTAATATTAGTTTCAGGAGTAGAATTTACTGATTCATCACTTACCTGTAACACCCAGTGCTCATCACAACAAGTTTCCTCCTTAATACCCATCACGTATTTACGCATTTAACCCATCCCCCTACCACTTCCCCTCCAGCACCGTCAGTTTGTTCCCTATTCTTAAAAGTCTGTTTTATGGTTTGCCTCTCTGATTCTCCCTGTCCCCTGCCATGTTCTTCTCTTTTGTTTCTTAAATTCTACATGAGTAAAACCATATGTTATTTGTCTTTTTCTGACTGACTTATTTAGCTTAGTATAATACCGTCTAGCTCCGTCCACATTGTTGCAGATGGCAAGATCTTATGCTTTTTGATGGCTAAGTAATGTTCCTGTGTGTGTGTGTGTGTGTGTGTGTGTGTGTGTGTGTGTGTGTATGTGTGTGTGTATACATCTTTATCCATTCATTAGTTGATGAATATTTGGACTTTTCATAATTTGGCTATGGTAGATAATGCTGGTAGAAACATCAGGGTGCATGTATCCCTTTGAATCAGTATTTTTGTATCCTTTGGGTAAATACTTAGTGCAATTGGTGGATCATAGGGTAGCTCTATTTCAAACTTTTTGGGGAAACTCCATACTGTTTTCCAGAATGGCTGCACCAGTTTGCATTCCCACAAAAAGTGTGAAGAAGGTTCACCTTTCTCCACATCCTCACAAATTTGTGATGTTTCCTGTGGTGTTAATTTCAGCCATTCTGACAGGTGTGTGGTGATCTCTCATTATAGCTTTGATTTGTATTTCCCTCATGATAAGTGATGTTGAGTTTATTTTCATGAGTCTGTTAGCCATCTGTCTTCTTTGGAAAAATGTCTATTCATATCTTCTGCCTATTTTTTTCCCCTCAAATTTGTTTATTTGTTTGAGAGAGAGAGAAAGCATGAATGGGGAAGGAGCAGAGAGGGGGAGAGAGAGGGAGAGAGAAAGAGAGAGAGAGAGAATTGCAAGCAGGCTGTACACTGTCAGAACACAGCTAGACTGGAGTTCTATCCCATGAACGGTGAGATCATGACATGAGCTGAAATCAAGAGGCATACTTTTAACTGTCTGAGCCACCCAGGTGCCTCCCTGACTATTTCTTAACTGGGTAATTGGTTTCGTGGGTGTTGAGTTTGATAAGTTCTTTATAGATTTTGGATACTAACCCTTTATCAGATATGTCATCTGCAGATATTTCTCCCATTATGAAGGTTGCATGTTAGTTTTGTTGGTTGCTTCCTTTGCTGTGTAGAAGCTTTTTATCTTTTTAAAAATTTTTTATTTTATTTTGAGAGAGAGAACGAGTGGGGGAGGGGCAGAGAGAGAGAGAGAGAGAGAGAGAGAGAGACTCCCAAGCAGGCTCCATGCACAGTATAGAGCCTGATAACAGTACTTGATCCCACGACCCTGGGGTCATGACCTGAGCTGAAATCAAGAATCGGGCACTTAATCGACTGAGCCACCCAGGCACCCCTTATGTTGATTTTGTGTCCTGCAACTTTACTGATTTCACGTATCAGTTCTAGCAATTTCTGGTGGAGTCTTTCAGGTTTTCTACATGAAACTCTGGTCTTTCATGCTATTAACTTTTGCTTTGATCTTACTGCCATTGAGAAACATGCCTTCCTTACATTGAGAAATATGCCTCCCTTACATGGAAGGATGAAGATTATTAAAAATACCAGATATATAGGACAAATAAGTCTGGCTCTCCAATTCACATCTTTATATATTTATTTGTTTTTAATGTTTAAATGTTTGTTTATTCTTGAGAGAGAGAGAGAGAGAGCGCGCGAGAGAGAGCGAGCGCAAGTGGGGTAAGGGCAGAGAGAAAGGGAGACACAGAATCTGAAGCAGGCTCCAGGCTCCAAGCTGTCAGCCCAGAGCCCAAAGTGGGACCTGAACCCACGAACCGTGAGATCATGACATAAACTGAAGTCAGATGCTTAATCAACTGAGCCATCTAGGCATCCCTCCAATTCATATCTTTAAAACCTTCGGATCAGACTTTTTTTTTAATCTTGCAGAAACACTGAAAATTCATTTCATTGTTCATTTTTGACAGAGCATTTTGTCTTCAATAACCCTGAAAATATAGTGTGTAGTAACAGTAGTGTATGATCAGTTTCCATATTATTACTCAGTAAGGATAATAATTTCTATTCTATTATTAGCCTTTTATAATCCACAATTATATTAGCCTTATTATAATCCACAATTATTCTATGTCACTAAGCATACTGTTTAGACAGGTGACTTTTTTTTTTTTTAAATCATAGCAAGAGTTTCTTGATGAAGGAACCAGTGCATTGATTTACACTCTGGGTAAGTGTCCAGAATATTTTCCTGTCATTATAGTTGCACCATCAGAATATATTGTTATTCAAAATTGAAACTCCAAATAACATTAACTATATATCTATACATAGTTGTATATATAGTTATATAACTATATATTAACATTAACTATATAATCCTTTATTGATTTATGCACTTAAGAGCTATGTTTGACAGTGAAGCTGAAAAAGACTCTCTCACACCACCATCATACTCAAATTACATAATATACTAAAGGAATTGCCATGTTATCTTTGGATTTATTAAAAAACACTTTCCTAGGTTTGTGCTTCTATGAATTATTTTTCCATATCGTTAGTCAGTTCTTGAATGCATCAAACCATGTATGGTATCATTAGAAATTGGTTCTTTGTTGAAAATTTATTGAATATTTCCAAGAAAACATCTTTGATGGAGTTTTAACCTAATATCAATATATTTATATTTTTTCTTGTAGTTTTAGTATCCTGAAGAGCCACCATATATAAAAAGCCTAGAAAGAACTAAGTTTATATATGAAAGAAGTAACATTTGCTTCTCTTGGCTTTGTAATTTAACACGCATTTTCAAGTTTGTTTCTGTTTTAAACTTATTTATATTTGAGAGAGTGCACATGCACACACGAGAGCGGGAATGGGGAAGAGGCAGAGAGAAAGGGAGAGAGAGGGAATCTCAAGCGGGCTCTTGGCTCTCAGCGCAGAGTCCAGCGTGAGGCTTGAACCCATAAACTGTTGAGGTCATGACCCGAGCAGAAACGAAGAGTCAGACACTCAATCAAGTGAGCTGTTCATGCCGTCTGTATTTTCTATATTAATGTCACTTAGGCTTTGATGGTTTTATTGTTTCATAGCTGGCACATCTCTACAAATAACATATTGATTGTGGTTTTTAGAATTTAACTGTCAGTTATACTTAAAAGTAAAGTTAGTGTGAACTCTTAGGTCTTTGTTGTTTTGAAATTCTGTTATTTTATTTACTATTCATGTCTCATTCTGAGAAGGTGTGTCTTTTCTTGCCAAAGAAGGCAAGTTAAACTTTTTTCTATCTATAAATTAGAGGTAAAAATAACTGTTAATTTCCTTAATTTAGCCAAAAATATTACATTATAAATTACAAGCTTGATTAAAAATTTAAATGATTGTAAAATGGCATATTATGGAAATAAATGCTTATATTTTATTTTTTTTAAATAAAAATTTTTAATGTTTATTTTTGAGGGAGAGTGAGTGGGGGGAGGAGAAAGAGAAAGAGTGAGGAAGACACAGAATCTGAAACAGGCTCCAGGCTCTGAGCTGTCAGCACAGAGCCTGATACAGGACTCAAACTCAGGAATGGCGTGATGACGACCTAGGCTGAAGTCCGACACTTAACCAACTGTGCCACCCAGGTGGGCCAGTGCTTGTGTTTTCTTAAGATTGTTTTATTTCTTGCAATATACTTGACAAACTAACCAATGCCAAATTGCTGTAAATGTATCTAAATGCCTGCATTTAATGTCTGTATTTTTCCTAATGTGGAACCAGTAACATATAGTTGGAGGATGTTTATTCTGATCTAGAATTCTTCCCTTGTCTCTGTATGGAGACATGATACCCCTCAAATAAAAGAGGCTTTAAGTAGGTAATTTGCAGATGTTCCTGTTGTCTCCCTGTGTAGATGTGGAAAAGCTTAAGGACAGTGGTCACAGTTTATGTTGTCTTATTCACCTATACTGAAAAATCATTGTGGTGGTGCCTGGGTTCCTAGATCCATTTTTTGATTGTTAGTGTTCACTAATAGGGACCTGTTCAAGAGCTTTATGTTTGGCTACCTCTCAAATTTTATTTTTTTCCTCAAATCTATTTTAATGAGGGTGACCTGTTCCATATAGTTTATAGCAAATTTCTTTCTGTATATGATTTATAAATGTACACATATATGCATGTGATATATCAAAATAAAAAATTCCCTTTTCCTCCCACCTATTTCTATATATCATTGAATTGCTTTAATAACTTTTAATGGAGCCTCAGAGCTGAAAGTGGTGTAACGGTCATATGTTCCTACCTGCTTTACATTCTTTCTCCCTTTTTTTAAAAAAATGTTTTTATTTATTTCTGCGAGAGAGAAAGAGAAACAGCATGAGCAGGCGAGGGTCAGAGAGAGAGGGAGATACAGAATCTGAAACAGGCTCCAGGCTCTGAGCTGTCAGCACAGAGCCCAACGCGGGGCTCTAACCCATGAACTGTGAGATCATGACCTGAGCCAAAGTTGGACGCTTAACTGAGTGAGCTACCTAGGCTCCCCCAGTTTCTCTCTTTTTAATATAGAGAAGGGGTTGGCAAAGGCAGCCATCTGGCTTGACACCTGTTTTTGTAGGTAAAGTTTTATTGGACCATAGTCATGCTCATTTATTTACTTGTCTATGGCTGCGTTCTTGCAGTGTTGAGTAGTTGACAAAAGGATCATGTAGCTACAGAGCCAACAGTATTTACTCTCTGGCATTTAACAGAAAAAACTTGCCAATGGCTGATACAGAGGCCTTGCAGCCTCTTTCTGAATTCAGTGCTAGTAATTTCCTATCTCTTAGAGCATTCATCTTCTAGTTAGAAAGTTCCTATTTGTAGTGAACAAAAATATTCCCTTCCAAGTAACCTTTTTGGGTACATGATCCCTTTTTTTTTTTAAGGACTCTGAAGACAATTTTGATACTTTTTTTTTCTCTTTCTGTAGGTCTGCATCCCACTTCTAGCATTTCCAGCCCTAAAATTCTGTATTCAGTTCACATTTGAAAGACCTATGCAACTCAGTTTTAAACCTTTAACTTATCTTGTTTTTTTGTCATTATTCCCCATTGATACTCAGATCAGAACTGAATTTAATAATCCTGTAGGTGTAATTGTCTCAGAGTAGAGCATACTTTTTCTTCTGTGTTTTTATTTTCATTTTCTTAAGTTTTACTATGCACTTTACATGTGTTGGTCCCTCAACTATGTAATTATTACTATTAATATGGACTAAGATGCATTATCCTTTTAGTGAGCTATGTCATGTTAGTGGCTCTTACTGAGCTTAAACTAAAATCCACTAAATCTTACATATCTTGCCATTTAATCAGATCTTCTCCATCCTGTACTAAGCCATAGTTGGACTTTTACTGCTGTGAAAGTCCACTGTGCCAGTATATTCAGAAGTTTTTGCATCTCGATTCTTTCATTTCCATATTTACTTTTCCTCTTAGCTCTTTGTCATGTGAGAATTTGATGGTACTGAATTACTTGATCAGTAATGATTACTTCTTTGTTCTTTACTGAACAAGTGAAATTTTTCTGTGACTTTCTCTTTGAGTTTATAGTACGTTGAATTATTGCTCAGAAATAATCCTTCTGGGGCGGCTGGGTGGCTCAGTCAGTTGAGTGGCCTACTCTTGGTTTCAGCTCAGGTCATGATCACCTGGTTCATTGGATTGAACCCCATGTTGAGCTCTGTGCTGACAGCCAACTTGGGATTCTTTCTCTCCCTCTGCCCTTCCTTCTCTCTCTCTGTTCCTCTTCCACTTGCACATGCATGTGCATACACATTGTCTCAAAATAAACATTAAAAAAAAAAAGAAAGAAACATTCTGCACCCTTTCCCTTGAGGTGAAGTATGTATCCCTGATTCTGTCTTATGACTTGGTTGTATGGCTTACTTGGACCACTAAAATGGAGATAGAAGTGACAGGAGGCCATTTTGGAGATGAAGCTTTAAGAGGCCTTGCACATTTCTTCCAGGTCTCTGTACTTTAAGTTTTACTTTTACTACAGTTGATTGCCCTAGGTAATTACTGCCCCTGTAGACTGAGTTCTAGAATGAAAGATAACTGAAGAAGAATTGAACTTGACTCACAACCTGGAGCAGAGATGCTCCAGCCAACATAAATTCATGAATAAGGAATTAGCATTTAATGATGTAAGCCATTGGTATTTTTGGAGATGTTTGTCATGCAGCATTGATTTCAGCAATGGATGATCCATACACAGTTAACCAAGCCATTCTGTTTGTGGGGAGTCCTCTCTGAAATGCCTTAATTCCTATAAGTAAATTAAGCCATCATGAACACTGGGTAAAGGGAAATCAGAGGTAAATTTTGGGTCTAATATGTACTGAGGTGCATGGCATGGAACGAAGTGAGAGATCCTCTTTGAGAAAAGAAACTGTAATAACTAAACAGGATACACAGATATATCCTGCTGGTCTAGCTATACTTCATATGCGGTGGGTTAATTCTTCACTTTTTGCCATTTGACTTGCTACCATCGTCACGTTTTTGTACTTCTTTCTATTGTTTTCCTGTTCTTCATCTTCCATGAGTTTTTTCTCTTCCTATTCTTTTGGAAATAGCTTATATTTTCACAGCTTATATATATATACACACACACTATGTAAAGATTGAATAAGATATTTGGAGTTCTAATTGTGGTTCTACTCCTTGTTAACACAATCACTGTAAATACATTATGTAAATAATTTCTTCCTCTATAGTGTGATGTTAATAAATAACTCACAGTTGTTGATAAGCTGAAATGAGATGACAAAGTTGGCTCAGGGTTATTTGTATACACAGTCTTATAGCAAATACTGAGTGAATTCTGAGGGATTTGGTGCTTTGTACATTATAGAAAAGTTCAGTACATTTTATGGCATTTTGGCAATCACAGTTCTAGGAAGTTCTTGGTATCACGTTGATATCAGATGAAAAGAAAAGAGAGTTCCATTTCTGTTTGTGGAGGAACATAAATATTTGCCACTAGAAATTGTGGAACACTTCTGTAAATGTGTGTTAACCATCATGGCTTAATACATTATTTCAAGACTTCTTTCTTTTTGCCTCATCCTTGGAAGTGTCAGTGGCTGGTCTTTTAAAATATTTTTTGTTCTATCTGAAGATATGAATCAAGGTAGAGTATACTCTGAAGATTTCTTGTGTTCTGTTTCTTGTTCTAGTCAATTCTGAATATAAATTCAAGTGTATATCATGCCACTTGGTATTACAGATAATTGTATTCTTGTAGCCTTCAGTAAAATATAGTAAAAATAACAAATCTAACAACTTTTCTTTTTTATTATTTGGGCACATTTGAGAAATCTTGACTATTTCATAAGAATTTTTTTTTTTAATGTAATTGTAGGGGCGCCTGGGTGGCTCAGTCAGTTAGGTGTCCGACTTCAGCTCAGGTCATGATCTTGTGGCTCATGGGTTTGAGCCCTGTGTTGGGCTCTTTGATGACAGCTCACAGCCTGGGGCCTGCTTCAAAGTCTGTGTCTCCCTCTCTCTCTCTGCCCCTCCCCCGCTCATCCTTTTTCTCTCTTTCTCTCTGTCTCTCTCTCTCTCTCTCTCTGTCTCTTTCTCTGTCTCCCTCTCTCTGTCTCTCTCCCTCTCAAAAATAAACAAACATTAAAAAGTAATTGTAGTTTTAATAATTCAAGTAATATAGAAGTACCTTAAGTAAAATTGTCATTTATTTTCAAATTCCTTCTCTTCTGTTTGGCATGACTTTTCTTTTTATGTATACCCTTTTAAAATGTAGGATTTTTTTTTTTAATAAGTTTCATTTCTTTCATTACTGGTGTTTATGCATATTCTTATGTTTGTAGATATTTGCAGTGCCTTGCTGTATTGGCTATTCACGTACTTTTTTTATTGGTTTTTCTTTTTAAAAGCAATTCATAGGGGCGTTTTGAAAGCTCTTACAAGAATTCAGGCAAGAGGTCATTTTTACTTTGCATCTTTGGTTTCAGAATATTTTTATTTAACATGAGAAAATTAATGAATTATTTTGTATATGTATATTGTTTTAAATATAGTATTTACCCACTGTTTGCCTAGTGTGAATGTGTATTCTAATATATGTGCTTAATCTCTAAAACACAGTGTTTGAGAATTAGGATTTGGAAGTGACTTTGGAAATAGTTTTTGTAAATTCTTTTTTTTTTTTAGTTAATGAATTCAACAGTAAGAATAAAGGCAATAGTCATAGAATTTACAGTTGAGCTTAAGTTGACCTTTATCTAGTATCTGCTGTTTCTCATTCCTGTGCTAGGCATTTCATAGGTTCATTTTAATTCTCACAACAATTGTAATATTTGGTTGAATCTCTGTGGGTCAGACTTTGAGGAAATTTTTAAACATGGTGTACATTGGAAATATCCGTTGCAATACTTTTACTATTCAGGGAGCAGCCCGAGCTTCTAAGAAGTTAATTGATTTTCTTGAGCAACCAGTGTTACAGCTTCAAGTGTCTTGGCCCGGCTGGAATTCCACTGTCCTCCATAATAGTCATTTACCTAGTCTTAATTTTAGAAAGTGTCAGAAAAACTGGAACTCAATAACAGGCAAAATTATGCATGTACTTTGCTTGCAATGGGTTTAACTTAATATAAGGACAAGAAACAATACATTATTTGCTTTTTAATTTTGAAAAAAATCTTCTTTTTGAAATTTACTGGAATGAAAGAATAATTTGACCACCTAAATTTAAATAGGAGTTTTATCTTAAATCTTCTAAGCATATTTATGGTTCTTACCTAAAAAATTACCTTGCATATATGCAGAAAAATTAATATGTGCCTATTTTACTGAATTATAGTTGATATGTAAAATATCATAGATAGAAATCTTAAGAGCACCATATTCCTGTGGTAGGAAAAGGAATAGTGTAGAAGTATGCCTAGGGTCTTTGAGAATGGTTGTACAGTTTGTGCCTTTGCTTAGCTAAAGTTCAAATGGAAACTGAAATCCAGTTCTGGTTTTCTTCCTCAAGCTCAATGCCTTGTCATAGAGAGAAAGAGACCCTTCTCCTTCACACAGAGATATAGTTGCCTTGCCAGGCTATTTCCTGTGGAGTTGTGTCCTCCCAGAGGGGGCGCCTTTTCCTGATTTATCTACTAAAATGGTCCATTTGTCAAAATCACACAAAGTTGACATACAGGATAGTGGCAGGCCCTGAATGTATCAGTAGTCAACATTTGTAAAAAAAAATAAAATAAAAAAATTAAAAAAAATTTTATAAAAAAAACTCAAAGAGAAAAGATGGCCACACAAGTCGAATGATGCATCTAGAGGCCAAAAACACCAACGATGGTGGCAAATTCTGTAAGCTAGAAGATTCAAGAAAAGGATGGTCCCTGGGAGCACTCAGAGACAGCATGGCCCTGCTAAAACCCTCATTTCAGACTTCTACCCTCCAGAATTGCTAGACAATAAATTTCTGGTTTTGGTAAAAAAAAAAAAAAAAAAAAAAAAAAAAAAAAAAAAGCCCCAAAACATTTGGAAACAGAATGAATTGCAAGTATATAGTCTCACTGGCAAATGTTCTCTGTTCATTAGGATGGCTAATTGCTTTAATCTACAACCTGAAGATCTCTGAAGCTTTAGCCAAAAAATATGTGTGTGTGTGTATTTTGCATAACACGTTATTGCAGGAATTTGGTGAATAGTCTTGGTGTGATGATTAGTGATCCAAGGTGCATTAATCTTGAGGCTCTAAAATTCTTCAGGGTCTCAAGTCCTCTGCTGGCTCCTCTGCATTTAGCTAACAGAAAGGGGAAGGAGGATTGGATTGTACATATGAGGTCTTGATGAGCCAGAGCTGTATGTGGCACACACTCCTTATATCCCATTGGCCAAAACTCAGTCAAATGGTCACATCTAAGAGGAGGCTGGGAAAACCTCATCAATGTGTATGCCTAGAAGAAGAGGAAAACATGGATACCAGTAAAGCTAGCAGTTGGACATGTTTGGTTTAAAAATATAGAAATCATTTTTTTTAATCTGAAAATATTTATACTGTATACATTGGGTCAGTATTTTAAGAGAACAATAAAAGTAGTATGTAATTTAACTGATTAATTTCTTCGGTTACACAAAAGTGGATCTGGTAACCAAGATAGGAAAGAAAAAGTAAACAAATAGAAAACTTAAGTTATATATTACTTGGCAGGTTGCCCAGAAAAGTAGATAGAGTGATAAATACTTATGAAAACCAATAATATTTGCATTCACCACTGAATAGTGCCTGTTAGTGATTTAATATATAATGCAGAGAAGTAAAATGTTAAATTTTAATCTGCTGTATGTTTTTTCAAAGGTTTATAGTAATAGCCTACGTTCTTAAATTTCTCTAGTGTTATTAGATCCTTTTAAGTGATTCATGTGATCCTGTGATTTGGTACTGTCGTGTTAGTTATCTTCTGTGCTCTTCTCTTCATGGTTAATTAAGCATTTACTGAGTACCTGCTATATATAAACCATTGGAATAAAGAAATTGGGAAAGTAGCATAACTAGGTAATAGGTTTCTTTCCATTTAGCATATTAGTATAAATGTAGAAGTATAAATTTATATACTCCCAAGTTCTAGAAATTTGATGGTCTAGTCATTTAAAATTAGATACTTTTAAATTGTGAAGAGCAAATGGAGGTAAATAAAAATGCAAGGAATAGAATGTAGACTAAATATATAATTAGGAAGCAAATTCCCGTGTAACTGCTAAGTAAAGAAATAGAAATTTTCTAGCACTCTGGAAACTGTGTGCCCTTTTTAAAAAAAGTTTTTATTTATAGTCCAGTTAGTTAAAACACAGTGATGTTAATTTCAGGTGTACAATATAGTGATTCAGCACTTCCATACGACACCCAGTGCTCATCATAGCAAGTGCATTCTTTAATCCACATCACCTGTTTAACCCATTCCTCCACCCACCTCCTTCTGTGTAACCAACCATCAATTCTCTATAGTTAAGAGTCTGTTTCTCTAGTTTGTCTCTGTCTCTCTGTTTTTTTCCCCTTTGCTCATTTGTATTTCTTAAATTCCACATATGAGTGAAATCATATGGTATTTGTCTTTCTTTGACTGCCTTGTTTTGCTTAGCATAATACTCTATAACACTACTAGGTATTTACCCAAAGAATACAAAAATAATAACTCATAAGGATACATTCATCCAGACGTTTACAGTGGCATTATCTGCAATAACCAAATTATGGAAACAGCCCAGTGTCCATTGACTGATGAATGTGGATAAAGAAGATGTGGTATATATGCATAGATACAATGGAATATTATTTAAACCCCCCCCCCCCCCAAAATGAGATCTTGCCATTTGCAATGATGTGGATGGAGCTAGGAACTGTGTCTTGGGCTGCCTGGCTGGCTCAGTTTGTAGAGCATGCGACTCTTGATCTCAGGGTCATGAGTTTGAGTCATGTTGGGTGTGGAGCCTACTTTAAAAAATTAAAATAAAACTATTAAAATTATTAATTATTAATAAAAATTTAAAATTATCAATATTCTTATTTACTTACCCCCAGAAGTAACTGCTACCCTGACATACGGTAATCATTGTTTTTCATTATTCCTGTATATGCATTCTTAAAGAATGTTATGTAGTTATTCCTGCTTTTGAATCTTACATAAATGGAGTATGAGTGTATTCTTTGAGTCTTTGCTCATTGTCATGTTTGTAAGATTCAAGCCATGTTATTGTATGTTGCTATAATTTGTTCATTTTCATGCCTATATAGTTTTCAGTTGTGTATATAAACCACAATATAGTTATCCATTCTGCTGTTGATAGACATTTGAGTTGTTTCTATTTATTGGTTTTTATGAAAAGTGTTACTTTGATTATTTGTGTATGTGTTTCCTATTGCACAAAAGCTTGTGTTTTTTCATGTCAGGTATTAGGAGTAGGATTGCTAAATCATAGGATTAAGTGTGTCTTCAGTTTTCTTAGATAATTTCCCAAAGAGATGGTAGCAATTTATACCAGGAATGCATGAGAATGCCCATATAATGCATTGTCAGAAACTTAATATTGTCAGATTAAATATTTGCCAGTCTGTGAGTATGAAATTGTATTTTACTTTTATTTGTGTTTCCCTTATTATTAACGAAATTGAAAAACTTCAAAATTTTTGAGCATTTGGGTATATCCTTTTTTGTGAGGTTAACCTTTCCCCATCAATTTGTATTTCTTTTTCTTATTTATAGAAATTCTGTATATATTTGGAATAAAAGACTTGGTAACCCATGTTACTGTGTGGATTGAGGTTTTTTCTTTTTAATTTACTCTTGGAAATAGTTGTCAAGAACTGTAAAGGATCTGAGATTTTACCCTACTTGAAAGCTAAGAATTTTCCTGAATATTGGAAGAAAGAAGACTCCTACGTCCAACCCAAAGGACTTTTTCACTTTATTACTTTATGGCAATAACCATAGCCAGAGTGTCAGCCTTTGAGTGCTTGTTTCCTAAGCCCCAGTTTCCACAGACAATGCAGATAAGGCCAAATGCTGTAGTGGGTTGCATTATATAAGGGAAACCCTCTTTTAGGGAATCTCAGTCTTTTATCATAGACTGTAAGCAAGTCTGAACTTTGTCCTGGAAAGAGCCATTGTCTTCATCATATTGGACAGTAACAAAACCTGCCTTTTGCTCCATAGGGAGACATCTATTTCTGTCCTTCAATGCTGTTTGATATACAGATGTCTTTGAAGAGATAGTTTGGAATCAAGATAGTTATTGCAGAGTCACTTTTATATATTTTCCATATATCTGTGCATCAGTTTCTGGGATCTTTTCTCTCTCTCTCTCTCTCTCATTTATTTTTGGGAGAGCACAAGTAGGGGAGGGACACAGAGAGGGACAGAGGATCCGGAGCAGGCTCTGTGCTGATAGCAGCGACCCCGATGTCGGGCTCAAATCCACGCACCAGGAGATCATGACTTGAGCTGAATGCTCAACTGATTGAGCCACCCAGGTGTTCCTCTTTTGTCTCTTTCATTGGTCTTTCATCCTTATATACACTGCCTTACTTCTTATAGCTTTCCAATAAGTTTTGATATCTGGTAGAGCAGGTCCTTCATATTGTCTGTCTCTATTTTTTTTACTCTTCTTGGCACTTTGCACTTTCATACAAATTTTAGAATCACTTGTCAAGTTTTGCCAAAAGGCCAGTTGGGATTTACAAAAGACCACATGAGATTACGTTTCTTTATAAATCGGTTGGGAAGGAACTGGCAACACTAGAAAATGAGGTGTCCAATCAATTAAGTTGGCATGTCTCTCCATTTCAAAGGTATTCTTTAACATCTTTCAATAAAATTTTTATAATTTTCTCAATAGAGGGTTTGAATACTTTGTTAATCTTAATCCTAGATACATCATCATACATACAAGATATACCTTCCACATTGTTTGGCACATAAAAACTATAAATAGCTTCATCCCAGTTTAGAACTTGTTTTGCCACCAAATAAGTTACAGATAAACTTTGTTTTTATATCATTTCATATTTTGGAGTTGTGGACCTTTATTAAAACTGACGTCTTTCAAAAAATTTGCTTTTAACTTTTGATCATATATAGAGTTGTAAATTTTGATTTCTGTATTTAGCAGTCTGCTGAACACTTTAAATTCTAATTATTGATCTTTAAAATTTCCCATATATTTAATCATGTTAATCTGAGAATCATAGAAGTTTTGTTTCTTTCTCAGCTTTGTTTCTTTCTCTCTAATCCTTAAGCAGATAGTCTTCACTTTCCTTCCATTCAAGTGCAAGATTGTGCAAAAATGACAGTGCACTATGAAATGCAAAGTGATCTTAATGGAAAAATTATAATTGTTCTGTAACTTTAAAATATTAAAAAAATTTTAATGTTAATTTATTTTTGAGAGAGAGCCAGATTGCGACCAGGGGAGAGGCAGAGAGAGAAGGAAACACAAAATTTGAAGTAGGGTCCAGGCTCTGAGCTATTAGCACAGAGTCTGATATGGGGCTCGAACTCATGGACTTCAAGATCATAACCTGAGCTGAAGTTGGGCGCTCAACTGACTGAGCCACCCAGACACCCCTAAAGTATTTTTCATCGAAAATTTTACTGTCCTCTATAAAGGCTTAAAGAACTAAACGATATTTAAACCAATATTTAGTATACTTAAAACATTGGAAACTTAAAATTTAAATGTTTTCCTTCTTTCTAAAATACTCAAGAATAGTTTGAGCAGTGCTTTAGTTTTTTAAGTTTATTTATTTATTTTGAGAGAGAGAGAGAAAGAATGTGCATGTGTAAGCCAGTGGTGGAGGGGCAGAGGGAGAGAGAGAATCCCAAGCAAGCCCCATGCGCAGCACAAAGCCTGATATGGGACTCAATCTCACATATTGTGAGATCATGACCTGAACTGAAATCAAGAGCCAGATACTTAACCAAATGAGCTACTAGGTGCCCCAGTAGCTTTTTTTTTTTTTTTAAAGACAGTATCTCTGAGTGTAGTTTTAGGTACAGCAAAATTAGGATGAAGATACAGTGATTTCCCATATACCACTTATCTATAGCCTCCTCATTGTCAGTATCCCCCACAAGAATGGTGTGTTTGTTACAGTTGATGAACCTACATTGACATATCAAAACTCTTAAAGTCCATGGTTTACATTAGGGCTCACTCTTGGTGTTCTATATTCAGTGAGTTTGGGTAAATGTACGATTATCTATATCCATCATTATAATATACAGAGTAGTTTCATTGTACTAAAATTCCTCTGCTCTCTGTCTACACTCTTCTCTCCCTGATCCTGCAATCACTGGTTTTTTTAAAATTGTCTCCTTAGTTTTGCCTTTTACAATGTCAAAAAATTGAATCATACAGTATGTAGCCTTTTCATACTAGCTTTTTTCACTTTATAATATGTATTCAAGATTTATCCATGTCTTTTCATAGATTGATAGCTCATTTCCTTTAAAAAAACTTTTTTAATGTTTATTTTTGAGAGAGAGAGCAAGCGCATGCAGGGGAGGGGCAGAGAGAGGGAGAGACAGAATCCAAAGCAGGCTCCAGGCTCTAAGCTGTTAGCACAGAGCCTGACGTGGGGCTTGAACCCACAAACTGTAAGATCATGACCTGAACTGAAGTTGGATGCTTAACCAGCTGAGCCACCCAGATGCCCTGCTTTTTCTTTTTTTAATTATTTTTATTTTTAAATTTATATTCAAGTTAGTTAGCATATAGTGCAATAATGATTTCAGGAGTAGAATCCAGTGATTCATCCCCTACATATAACACCTAGTGCTCATCCCAACAAGTTTCTTCCTCAGTGCCCCTTACCCATTTAGCCATTCCCGCACCCAAATCCCCTCCAGCAACCCTCAGTTTGTTCTCATTTCTTTTTATCCATTTGCCTACTGAAGTACATCTTATTTGCTTCTGAGTCTTTGCAATTATAAATAAAGCTGCTATAAACATCCATGCAGAGATTTTTATGTGGATGTAAGTTTTCAGCTCTCTTGGCTAAAAGCCAAGGAGTGTTGACTACTGGATTGCATGGTAGGAGCATATTTAGTTTTGTAAGAGCCCCCCAAGCTGTCTTCCAAAGTAGCTATAATGTGGAGAAAGAGGAACCTTTTTGCATCGGTGCTGAGAATGCAAACTGGTGCAGCCAGTCTGGAAAACAGTATGGAGATTCCTCAAAAAATTAAAAATAGAATTACCCCACAACCCAGCAATTGTACTACTAACATATTTATCCAAAGGATATAGGAGTGCTATTTCAATGGGGCACATATGCCCCAATGTTTATAGCAGTACTATAGACAATAGCCAAAGTATGCCAAGAGCCCAGACGTCCATTGACAAGTGAATGGATATACACACATATGTAATATGTATATTATATATATAATATATATTATACACACACAAATACACAATGGAGTATTTCTCAGCAATCAGAAAGAATGAAATCTTGCCATTTGTAACAACGTGGATGGAACTAGAGTGTATTATGCTAAGTGAAATTAGTCAGAGAAAGGCAGATATCATATGACTTCACTCATATGTGGAATTAAAGATACAAAACAGAAATAAGGGAAGGGAAGCAAAAATAATGTAAAAACAGGGAGGGGGACAAAACATAAGAGACTCTTAAATACAGAGAACAAACCGAGGGTTGCTGGTGGAGTTTTGGGTGGGAGGATGGGCTAAGTGGGCAAGGGGAATTAAGGAGGACACTTATTGGGATGAGCACTAGGTGTTCTAGTAGGGGATGAATCACTAGATTCTACTCCTGAAATCATTATTGCACTATATGCTAACTAACTTGGATGTAATTTTTTTAATTTAATAATTTAAAAAAACTTTAAAAAAGATACATGTTTTTTCTAAATATTGCATTGAAAACATTCTATAAGTCTTATGTAGTGTTTACTTATTCAGTTGAAGATATTTTCTGACTTTCATTGTGATTTCTTTATATATATATATATATATATATACATATATACATATATATTTTATTTATTTCAGAGAGAGAGAAAGACAGCATGAGCAGGGGAGGGTCAGAGAGAGGGGAAGACACAGAATCTGAAACAGGCTACAGGCTCTGAGCTAGCTGTCAGCACAGAGCCTGACATGGGGCTCGAACCCACGAACTGTGAGATCATGACCTGAGCCGAAGTCGGACGCTTAACCGACTGAGCCACCCAGGTGCCCCCATTGTGATTTCTTCTTGGACCAATTGTTTATTTAGAAGTGTGGTTTATTAAAACATTATTCTTTATTGAAATATATATAATATAGACATGTGCATAATTATTAGTATGAAGCTGACATATGCCTTGTCAACCTCTACCCTGAAGCCTCCCTTTGCCCATTTCTGTTACTAACCATTTCCCAAAAAAGTAATGATTAACTTGACTTTTAGCAGCAAGGTTTGTTTTGCCTGATTTTGAACTAATCTAAATGGAATCATACAGTAAATTTTATTTGGTCTGCCTTCTTTTGGTCAACATTATATTTGTGAGAGTCTTAATGCATTGTTCTGTATAAACAAATTTTATTCTCTTTGCTGAGAAATATCCCATTATATGAATTACCACAATTTATCTATTCATTTGATGGACGCCTGATTTGTTTCCAGTTTTTTTTTCTTTTTTCAAAAAAGTTTTAATAGTTTTTATTTATTTTTGAGACAGAGAGAGACAGAGCATGATAGGGGGGAGGGGCAGAGAGAGAGGGAGACACAGAATCGGAAGCAGGCTCCAGACTCAGCACAGAGCCCGATGCGGGGCTCGAACCCACGAACCATGAGATCTGACCTGAGCCGAAGTCGGATGCTTAACCAACTGAGCCACCCAGGCGCCCTGGTTTGTTTCCAGTTTTTGACAATTATGAGAAAATGTTGCTTTGAGCACTTCTATAGATGAAAATCTGTATACATTTCTACTGAGTACATACCTAGAAGAGGAGTCACTGGGTCATTGGGTATGCATCTCTGTCTCATTACTAGATATGGCCAAATTGTTCCTCAAAGTTGTCCAATTTGTACTCCTACCAGCAGGATATGGGAGTTCCAGTTTATTTCATATCTTTGCCAAGTCTTGATATTTTTAGTCTTTTAAAATTTTAGCTATTCTGGTTATTTTATCTTTGTAGAAATTGTGGAGGGAACCTGTATTAATTGTTTTCCTTTGTGTAGACATCTACCTAAGCCTGATTGCTGCTTGGCATCCTGGTATATTTTAATATTATTCCTCTAACTAACCTGTGAGTTTGAATTTTTATCTTCCTGACCTGATCCTAATGTATTTTTACTGACATCTGAAAGGCTGTTCCTTCATTTGAGGCATATTTATTAAACTCCTACTTTACTCTGTGGTGCCATTGTCAGAAACAGTTAAAACCAGAGTCTGACAGGGGCGCCTGAGTGGCTCAGTCAGTTAAGCGTCCGACTTTGGCTCAGGTCATGATCTCATGGTTTGTGAGTTTGAACCCTGTGTAAAGCTCTGTGCTAACAGCTCAGAGCCTGGAGTCTGCTTCAGATTCTGTATCTCTGTCTCTCTTTGCCTCTCCTTCTCTCACACTCTGTCTCTCTCTCTGTCTCTGTCTCTCAAAAATAAATATTTTTTTAAAATATTTTTATTTATTTCTAGGAGAGAGAGAGATATATAATATGTGTTCTAGAAACTGTTGAGTTCCATGTAAATAAAGAAAGTAGTAGCACCTTATGCCTTTTGCTAAATTAAGCAGATAATGCCCTTCTTATAGAAGAAGGAGTTTGAGGGGTGAGTAGGGCAAGAGAAGTGAGAAAAAGGAAAAAAAATACTGTTTTTAAAATGTGTGGAATCAAAAGTCCAATAGCAGTAATATTGAAATAACTTTAATTCCAGAGAGAATTGTAAAATCAGGTGTTAGGGTAAGTAACTTAAAAAACTGCCATTTAGAAACTAAGGAGTCTGATGACTTAAACAAAATCTAAAAAACTTTGATAACATAACTAATAAGTGTTAGAGAACAGTGTTCCCTTATCATTGTTGTACTTCCTATCTGATAGGTTTGCATATATAGAGTAAGAATGATTCTTATCCTGGCTTTGCCAGAGAGTATTTATCTCCTGCTTATGAGATGCAGTGGTCAAAAGTTAATACATTTCTGTAAATGTAAAAATATTTCATATTGGCAAGGGAAGATTTAATCAACAGAAGAGACTTGTTATTGATTAAGGCAGAGCTTCATAGCGAGGGGAGCTAGGGGGAGAGATGGAATAAGCTGTATATGGTGTTTCAGCAACGTGTGTACCTCAAACACACACATCACATATACACACACCCTGACAGCCCTTTCATATCTTACATACAGCATGTAGGCTTTACAGATGAGCTTCTTTCACTTAGCAATATGCATTTAAGGTTCCTCCATGTCTTTTCATGATGTGTGTGTGTGTGTGTGTGTGTGTGTGTGTGTGTGTGTTTGTATATCTCACACATATTGTAGTAGCACCCTTAATGAAAACACTGCCTCCAGCAAGAAAAAACTGCTTGTTTTTCCACATGACTGCGGAACAATTATAGCTTCTACTAGCAGCCCTTCTCCTGTTCCTGGGAAAATAGCTGGGTTGGCTGGCATTTGCATAATCGTCTTTAGGGCTATTGTGGGCGGGTTTTGGCTGCTAACACAGAGTTGCAGACTGGCCACCTGTCCAGAACAAATGAACTCGGCCTTTATGCAGCATTATTATGTGTTTCTCCACAGTGTTATTTCTGAGTAATGAATAATTTGATTAAAATATTATGAAACTATTTAGGAAATGTTTGTGTTGAACTTAAATCTTCCATTTTGGAGAGAGAGAAATTTCCTGCTTCTTCCATTGGCACAACTATATCTTTCTATGCCCTCTCTGGCTTAGTCTTTTAACTGCTTTTGTGAAATTATCCTCATGAATATTAATCAGGGATGTGAGAATTTAAAAAGAAACTTCAAAATGATTTGTATTCATCCTTCTATAAATTATAAATTAAATGTTATCTAATTTTTTCCAGGAATCCATTGCATTTATGTGGAAAAATCAAACATTTTTGGTTTGCAAAGGAAGAAGAAATATCTAAGGTCTTGAAATAGTGACTAGTCTTACTTCATTCATTTTCCTTGATAATTAACCCCATATAGGATGTTTTTGTCCTAATAATGAACACATTGCTATGTCAACTAATTTTATTAATCATCTATATTTAGCCTGTAATGGGAAGTATCTCAGTTTTTTAAAAATTATGTGTGACATATGTTGTTATTTCTTGTCCACAATGACCCAACTGAAGTGAATTTTCACGTTAGAATTAACTTGTAAGTGATGAACCCTATAGCCCTGCTAACCCAGAAAAGTCTCAACACCAAGTAAGTGGTCAGTGAATTAGTAAAAATTTAAAAAATTATTTGCCAGACTTATTTTTGGGCGAATCTACACGGTTGTGACAGTAACCACTTCTCTGTGTTCTAATTAAGTATTTATCGGATGGAAGATTGAATACTATTGAGAGATACCGAGTACCTAGAGGATACATGTCCGTTACTTTATATATGCTGTTTCATTTGATTAATTCAACAATCTATCTTTTGAGATAGATGGTATTATTTTTTAATAGACTTTAATTTTAGCAGTTTTAGATTCATAGTAATTTTGAGCAAAAAGTAGAGTTCCAACATACCCTTTGCCCCCACACATGCACAGCTTCCCCTACTATCAACGTTCACCTCCAGTGTGGTACATTTGTTACAGCTCACGAACCTACAGTCAACCCCCCATTATCACCCAAAGTCCATAGTTTACAATAGGGTTAACTTTTGGTGTTATATATCCTGTGGGTTTTTATAAACGTATAATGACATGCATCCAGCATTATAGTATCATTCAGAATAGTTTCACTGCCCTAAAAATCTTCTGTGCTCTACTCATTTATCCCTCTCCCCCCACCCCTGGAAACCACTGATCTTTTTACTGCCTCAATAGTTTTGCCTTTTCTAAAATGTTGTGTAGTTGGAATAAAACAGTATGTAGCTTTTCCCTTTGGCTTCTTTCACATAGCAGTAATATGCATTCAGGTTTTCTCTATGTCTTTTCATGGCTTAATAATTCATTTCTTTTAGTGTTTGAATAAGATTCCATTGTCTGAATATACTGCAGTTTATCCATTCACTGAAGTATTACCTTTATTTTATAGATGATGAGACTGAAGTTGAGATCAAGTAATTTGCCTAAATCTACATATATGTAATACATGTCACATATGAGACGAAAGCCCATGATCTAAATCAGTGATGTCTAGAGCGGGTTGTTCATGCTATTGGGGGTATACAGGATGATTATATTTACATCGAGGGATTTTTATCAGCACTCTCACTCTTGGCCTTTGTGTGTTGGCTATAGCAGTTTTCATCTGTTTAAATGGATTTACATATGGTATTTTCTAATTTAAATTAAGCTGTCTCAAAAACTGGACAAATAACTTTAAAATGTCACTGGGAAAAATATGAAAATTCATTGAGGGTAATTTTAATAATGCAAGCATAAGCAAACATCAAGAAAAGAGCAGAGATGACATTTCTCTTAAAACTGTTCATTGGCTTAATTATAAGGTGAAAACTGATATCTCAAACACACCTGAAGAAAGTAAGCCAAAAATAATTTGTAATTACATAGAAAACCATTTAATAATGGATTTAACACACTTTCTTTTTTTAATAGATAAAATTTATTCAAAAATAAAGTATTGTAAGAGCGAATTTGTGAAATCCACATTTGTAATAATACAAGATTCAGTCGCTAATATCTTGAAATTTCAAATGTAGGTGATCATATATTGTTTTCCAGTCAGCATTCCTTTTGTTTTAAGTTAAATTTTAGTTAACATACAGTGTAATATTGGTTTCAGTGATTCACCACTCACAACCCCCAGTGCTCATCATTAACACGTTCTCTCTTTAGTACTCATCATCCATCTAGCCCATCTCTCACCCACCTCCTTCCATCAACCCATAGTTTGTTCTGTACCATTAAGAGTCTTTTGTGTTTTGTTTCTCTCTTCTCTTCCCCCCACCTTCCCATATGTTCATCTATTTTGTGTCTTAAATTCCATATGTGAATGAAATCATATGGTATTTGTCTTTCTCTGATTGACTTATTTTACTCAACATAATACAGTCTAGCTCCATACATATCATTGCACATGACAAGATTTTGTTCTTTTTGATGGTTGAGTAATATTCCATTGTATGTATATACCACATCCTCTTTATCCATCCATCAGCTGATGGACATTTGGGCTCTTTTCATAGTTTGGCTACTGTTGATAGTGCTGCTGTAAACATTCGGGTGCCACGTACACCTTTGAATCTGAATTTTTGTATACTTTCGGTAAATACCTAATAGTCCAATTGCTGGATCTTAGAGTAGTTCTATTTTTAGTTTCTTGAGGAATCTCCATACTGTTCTCCAGAGTGGCTGCCCCAGTTTCCATTCCCACCAACAGTGCAAGAGGATTCCCCTTTCTCCACATCGTTGCCAACACCTGTTGTTTCTTGTGTTGTTAATTTTAGCCATTTTGATAGGTGTGAGGTGGAATCTCATTGTGGTTTTAATTTGTTATTTCCCTGATGATGAGTGATGTTGAACATCTTTTCATGTGTCTGTTAGCTAACTGGATGTCTTCTTTGGGAAAGTGTCTTTTCATGTCTTCTGCCCATTTCTTAACTGGGTTATTTGTTTTTTGGATTTTGAGTTTGATAAATTCTTTATAGATTTTGGATACAGCCCTTTATCATCACATATCTCATTTGCAAGTATCTTCTGTAGGCCGCCTTATAGTTTTTCTAGTTTTGCTGATTATTTCCTTTGATGCACAGAAGCTTTTTATCTTGATGGAGTCCCCACAGTTCACATTTGCTTTTGTTTCCCTTGCCTTCAGCAACATGTCTAGTAAGAAGTTGCTCTGGCTACCACTTTCATAATGAGGAACTTTACCCTAAACTTGTAACTGTCGTGAAATAATAGTCATATATATAAATACATATATACGAATCTATAAAATTGGAAAGATATTAGTAAAACCAATATTTAAAGTTATGCTTTTGTGGGGCGCCTGGGTGGCTTAGTCGGTTAAGCGTCCGACTTTCGCTTAGGTCATGATCTCGCGGTTCGTGGGTTCGAGCCCCGCGTCGGGCTCTGTGCTGACTGCCAGCTCAGAGCCTGGAGCCTGTTTCGGAGTCTGTGACTCCCTCTCTCGCTGACCCTCCCCTGCTCACGCT
>NW_024082522.1:52908-90899 GCF_003009895.1 Hyaena hyaena
CCCCCCTCCCCCCCACATCCATCAGTCCTCAGTTTTTGTCAGCATTCAAGAGTCTCTCATGGTTTGCCTCTCTCCCTTTCCCCCACCATTTCCGCCCTTCTTCTCCCCCTTGTTCCTCCGTCAAGTTCCTCCTAATCCTCCTATACGTGCAAACATATGATATTTGTCCTTTTCTGCCTGACTTATTTCGCTCAGCATAACACCCTCAAGGTCCGTCCATGTTGCTACACATGGCCAGATTTCATTCTTTCTCATTGCCATGTAGTATTCCATGGTATAGATAAACCACATCTTCTTGGTTCAGTTTCACAAACCATGAGATCATGACCTGAGCTAGAGTTGGAGGCTCAACTGACTGAGCCACCCAAGTGCCCTTCTTCCATTTTTAAACTAACAAACCCTTTCTTTAACATACCTCTTATCAGACTTCTGCCTTCCTTTTATGTATTTTTTCTGTTTGAAGATTTAGACCCATTGAGCTTTTTGAGAACTGAGACCATATGAGAATCATCTCTGTTCTTTCCAGTGTCCAGTACAGTATGGAATTGGGTGGATCTTTTCTAAATAAATCTTTATTGAATGATAAACATTCATCTCATGGGCATAGCACAGTATTTGGCACAAAGGTATAGTTTTTCTTCTATAAAAAGTTAGGTTGTATTAGGAAGGTAAGAATTGGAGATCAAGTCCAAGTTAAATGAATTGCTTCCTCCCAGTGAGCTAGTTTTCTTTTTTTAAAATCTTACCTGAAAATGACATTTTATCATGAAAAGAGTGAAACTGCACATTTTTAAAAAGCAAAATATTAATTTCTTCATCTACTATCACAGTTTCTAAAGCATGAAAATAGTTTCATTTTGAAAGTGATTTGTTCAGCTGGATGCGCAAAAGAAGGTAGAATAATAATTGAATATTTGGTCTTATTTAGTGAGCTAATCTAAATTAACTGGGCTAGTCTTGAACTAGACTGAGGGAAAATACAAGGTTTATAGTAGAGGGAAATTACAACTTGAAAGTGATTGTAGATAAAAATATGTAGAGTTTCTGGAATTACTATGGAGAGAGACTTAAGTGATCTTGGAAAGAAGGAAGAAGATGTGCTTGGGATATGCTAAGCTGATACTATTTGATAGAAGGTTGTAAACACTAGGCTAGGGTCCTTGGAGAAGCCAAGTGGAAAAAAAAATTTCTGGAAAAAGAATACCAAAGTGAGAGCCATACTATTATTTATATTGGATTATTGGACCTATTACTTAGTGAGATATCTTGAATAAATTCTCAATTTTCTTCATCTGAATTCAACTAGATAAATCTTAGTTCTCTTTTAGAATGAGCTATCAAAATGTTTTAGTGAAAGATGGTATTGTATTTAATACTTCAGCTAGAAAACTATTTTTACATCTACCAAAAGAGTTGTATATGGAAAAAGTTCAACTTGATAAGTCTTGACAGAATAATTCCTATTTTGGGGATGACTGTTTCATATAAAAATAACAAATTTTTCTACTCTTCAGTGTAGAGTTGGTCAGTGATTTGGATACAAAAGGATGTACTCTGAATATCCTAGAGGATTGCCCACTAATTTTCCTAAAGTCATCTGCTGTGTTTGAGGGCATGCTCTGTGTATATCAAGTTTGTTAAGCTTTTGTAGAGTTACAAGGAAATTAGGACTTCTCTATTCAGAACCTGAAATCTAGTTGACAAAAGTTAGGTAGGTATACATAAAAGGTTACAAAATGTTTGTTATTTCCAGGGCTTCATCAGATTTGTTATGATTAACCACCACCTGTATGACATAATCAGTAATAAGGGCCCTAAGTCTGTAGAAAGACATGAGAAATGGGATTGGAGTATCTAGAGAAAGTAGGAATATTTACTGGATATAGAGGATACATTCTTTATCAGTGGAAAACTGGGATCCAATATGTAGAGGTAAAAAATAATTGTGAATGAACACAATATGCCTGAAGTAAGACTTCTTGTGTGGTACTTAATCATGAATACCATGTATCAGGTACTTACTATATGTTAGGCATTGGTCTAATCATTAGTTTTGCGTTCCATTATTATGTCCATTTTACAGTTGAGAAAACTAAGGTTCATAGTAGTTAATGAAATTGCTTCAAGTATCATAATTTATAAATGGTAGATTGAGGCTTTGAACCTACATTTGTTTGACTCCAAAGACCATGTGTAACATTGTGTAATACTGTACTAGAATAGTGACTAGAAGCCTCCTTGCTTGTTTTGGCTTTATATGTTTCCTATGATTTCTTTCATTGTTTCCTTCCTTGAACGTGTTTCAAAATTATTATCTTGGCTCTAATACTTTAGTGCTTTGGATTGTGTTATTTTCTACCTTTTTAAACCTGCCCAATATTCAGCTCTACTAAGAAACCTGGAAATAAGAAGTCCTCTATTTTGATCCCATTTCTGCTACTGGCTTCCTTTATGTCCTGGCCATACTGATCTACTCTTAGTCTTTAGTTTCTTCACCTAAAAGTAAAAAGTAAATATTTTACTGTTTTGATGTTAACCGCGCTAATAAGATCAGTGAACATTTTAACAGTGTTCAGTATAGGGAATAACATCTGGCATATACCTAGTAAATGCTCAGTAAATATTTGCTGAATGAATGTAGGCATTGAGCACCTAATGTATGCCAGGCATTGGGCCCAGTGCTTTTATAAGAACTGACTCATTTAATTATATCAACATCACTTTGAAGTAGGTACTATTAGTACCTTTATTTTTGAGATAAGGAAATACAAAATAAAGGGAAGTTAAATAACTTGCCAAGGTCCACGAGTTAAACCCAAGTTTGTATGTCTATGCTCTTAACCAGTATACTGATTCTCAATACTGGTTTTATATCACTGATTGTGACGTTTGTTAGGTTAAACTATCAATATCTCAGCCTCACCTATAGAGTCTCTAATTCTACAAGGCACATTTATTCTGTAGCACCTTAACTGCTCTGTGGAGTGACTGAGTGACTGACTGGCTGTCACTTTTCTTTGTAATATGTCCATTTTTTTTAACTGGGGAGAAAAACAGTTCTGTATGAAAAATTTACTTCCATAGCTCAAAGCTATGTAATACACTCACTAATTTTCAATTTCCTCAGTGAAATGATGATGAGCCAAGGTTAGGTATTAAAAGTAAATATTAATTACATAGTAGCCAAATTTTTTATTCTGGCCTATAGGATCTGAAAACAAATCCAGAGAAATCCATATACCAAATATCAAAAATGTCAGTACAGTGTTTTAAAGTATATGTAGTCTTTTTATTGTTGTTAGTATAATCAACACACAGTGTTACATTAATTTCAGGTATAAAACATACTGATTCAGCAATTCTATGCATTATTCTATGCTCACCACAAGTATAGTTACCATTGACTGTATTTCCTATGCTGTATCTTTAATTTCCATGTCTTATTCATCTCATAACTGGAGGTCTGTATCCTCACACTCTCCTTCACCCATTTTTCCCACCCCCCAACCCATATCCTCTTTGGGAATATTCAGTATTCTGTATTTATTGGCCATTCTTTTTGTTTGTTTATTCATTTGTTTTGTTTTTTAGATTCCATGTATAAGTGAAATCATAGGGTATTTGTCTTTCTCTGACTTAGTTCACTTAGTAGAATACCGTCTAGGTTCATCCATGTTGTTGCAAATGGCCAAAAAAAAGGGGGGGGAGTCTTATCCTTTTTTACAGGTGCATAATATGTATTCCACTTTGTGTATGTGTGTGCACCACATCTTCATTCATCTATTGATGGACACTTAGATTGCTTCTGTATCTTGGCTATCATTAGTAATACTGCAGTAAACATAGGGGCACATATGTCTTTTCAAGTTAGTGTTTTTGTTTTCTTTGGGTAAATATTCAGTGGTGGAATTATTGGATCGTATGGTATTTCTATTTTAAAATTTTTGAGGAACCTCCACACTTTTCTGCAGTGGCTGTACCAATTTACATTTTCACCAGCAGTGCACGAGGGTTCTTTTTTTTTACTACATCCTTGTCAACACTTGTTATTTCTTGTCTGTTTGATTTTAGCCATTCTGACAAGTATAAGGTGATATCTCAGTGTGGTTTTGATTTGCATTTTCTGGATGATTAGGGATGTTGAACATCTTTGTATGGGTCCATTGACTGTCTTCATGTCTTCTTTGGAAAATATCTGTTCAAGTGGAGTGACCTATTTCATTTACTTTAATAATTCTGGTGGCAGTTGTACCCAGAGGATTTTCAGTTATGTTATTGACTTACAGATAGATTGTCTTTGTTGTTTTGATGTTTAGTTCTTCTCTAATTTATTCTTTTTTGCTACTCAGGAGTTCTGTGTTATAATTTACCTGATACTTAATAAATGAAATACTGTATATAGAGTTTTTGAGTACTGCCTTTGCCATGCATTAGTTGTATGTCTCTTTAGATAAGTCACCAAACTAACAAGCTTTGGTAGGTTTCCGTCTTCCAGCTAAATATGATGATGAACAATGTTTATGATACAGATTCATTCAATAGTATTAGTTGTTTCAAGAAATTGTATTTATCATATAACCATTGCACATAGAAATATTAGAAATTTAAGAGACAATTTAAATATTATTAGCAAATATGTGGCCTTTTTATACTTTTATTTTAGTTAACATACAGTGTTATATTGGTTTCAGGAGTAGAATTTAGTGATTCAGCACTAACATACAACACCCAGTGCTTATCACAACACGTGTCCTCATTAATGCCCATTAACCATTTAGCCTACCCGCCTGCACACCTCTCCTTCAGCAACCTTCAGTTGTTCTCTATAATTAAGAGTCTTATGGTTTGTCTCCCTCCCCTTTTTTCCCCCCATGTTCATCTGCTCTGTTTCTTAAATTTCACATATGAGTGAAATCATATGAAGTTTGTCTTTTTCTGACTGACTTATTTTGCTCCGCATAATACAATCTAACTCCAGAGCACCTGGGTGGCTCAGTCAGTTAAGGGTCTACCTTCGTCTGGGGTCATGATCTCATGGTTCATGAGTTCCAGCTCCAAGTGTCAGGCTCTGTGCTGACAGTGCAGAGCCTGCTTGGGATTCTCTCTCTCTTCCTTTCTCTCTGCTCCTCCCCTGCTCACACTCTCTGCCTGTCTCAAAATAAGTAAATCAATAAAAAAAAAAAAATAGGGGCGCCTGGGTGGCTTAGTCGGTTAAGCGTCTGACTTTTGCTTAGGTCATGATCTCGCGGTTCTGTGGTGACTCTGTGGTGACAGGTCGGGCTCTGTGCTGACTGCCAGCTCAGAGCCTGGAGCCTGTTTCAGAGTCTGTGACTCCCTCTCTCTCTGACCCTCCCCTGCTCACGCGGTCTCTCTCTCTCTCCTAGAAATAAGTAAAAAACATTAAAAAAATTAAAAAGAAATAACTCCATCTACATCATTACAAATTGCAAAATTTCATTCTTTTTGATTCCATTGTGTCTGTGTGTGATATATACACACCATATCTTCCTTATCCATTCATCAATTGATGGACATTTGGACTCTTTCCATGATTTGGCTATTGTTGATAATGCTGCTTATAAACACTGGGTGCATGTACACATGCCTTTTTTTGAGTTGCTTTTTTTGGGGTGATGGCTGGCTCAGCCAATGGAGCATGCGACTCTTGATCTCAGGGTTGTGACATTGAGCCCCACATTGCTGTAGAGGTTCTTTAAAAATAAAATATAGGGGGCACCTGAGTGGCTCAGTTAGTAGAGCGTCCAACTTCGGCTCAGGTCATGATCTCATGGTTCGTGGGTTCAAGCCCCGCATTGGGTTCTGTGCTGACAGCTCAGAGTCTGGAGCCTGTTTCAGCCTGTCTCCCTCTCTCTTTGCTCCTCCTCCACTCGTGCTCTGTCTCTCTGTGTCTCAAAAATAAATAAAACAAAAAAAATTAAATGAAATATTTTTTTAATTGCTTTTTTCCTTCTAAAGTTTTCTTTAATTTGAGCAATGTAGGGTGTGTGGTGTCAAAAGGGTTGACACTTATTCTGATTGACTTTTTCATTACTGAGTGGTTAAATTTGCTGAGGACTGGAATATTATGTTTTATTGATGTGATTCCTAACTTGAGATATTTTCAGGAGAGTAGGAACTTTGATCTTTATTTTATTATTACAGGCTCAGCCTCTGGTACCTGATTTTAACATTAGTAACAGTTTCTGTTGAGTAATCACTTATGTTGTAGTTTTAGACAGTTGGAAATTACTTCTGTGGGAAAGAGTAGTGTATGCATCTTTCCATGCTACCAAAGTTGAATTAGACTCACTGAGAGTTTCTAGCATCATGTTTTGAAATAGAGTTATAAGCACTGGTCTTAAAAGGCTTTTTAAAAATTTAGCTTTAACATATCTGTAAATGTAGTTAAATAAATCTTTAGAAGGAAAAGCAACTCTTTTTGTAACAGGCCACATATTTGCTAATAATATTAAAACTGTCTCTTAAATTTCCATTCTTTCTTTTTGAGAGAGAGAGAGAGAGCATGAGCAAGGGAGAGGCAGAGAGAGAGGGAGACACAGAATCTGAAGCAGGTTCCAGGCTCTGAGCTGTCAGCACAGAGCCCAATGGTGGGTCTCTTAACTCATGAAACCATGAGATCATGACCTGAGCCAAAGTCGGATGTTCAACCAACTGAGCCACCCCGGTGCCCCAAATTTCCATAATTTCTATGTGTAATGGTCATATAATAAAATTTTTAACTAAATTGTTTGGTTCATAATTTTAGAATTCTCTCCACTGCAGCCTGCCTCATATACATCTCTCAAGGCTTTACCTCCTTACATGTCCATCATCTTTGAACAGAACATTTAAATCTGATCGTGTCACTTCTGCTTAAAATGGTAGCTTCTCATTACGTTTCTATAGTGCAAACTTAAAACTCCTGGTTGGATTTAGCCCTTGCTCACTACTTATCCAGCCTCACCTTAAAGCCATTCTCTCATTTACAGTCTCTATACTATTCATACTTCCATATTGAAGTTCTTTTACTTCCATGAAGATTTCATGTTTCAGCTTGACCTCCACTGCTCTTTACAATGTTTTTTTAAGACTTCAATTTTCATTTCCTTTAGGAAGCCTTTTCTGACTCTAAGTATGATCTCTCTGCTTTATGTTCCCAATTTTTTATTGAAACACTTATACCAAATGGTGATTTCTTGAGTATTTCCTTCTTTATTGTGTTTTTTTCAATTATAAAAGTAGTGAACTCTTGCTCTAAATATATTTGAGCAATTCATTGGTACAGAGAATAGAAACTAAAAGCATATACCTTTCAATCCCATTTCCAAGTTCCTATGTATTCTAGCCTGTATGTGCTTATATGTATTGTTTTTTCAACAAAAATAGGATAACAGTGTTCTTTTTTGTCTGCAACTTGCATTTTCATTAAACATTCATCAAGTATTTAAATCATCCATATGGAACATTTTTAAAAAAATAATTGCATAACATTGCAGAGTATTGATTATTGTAATTTAATTAACCATTTACTCTTTTTTTTTCTTTTTTATTTGTTTTGAGAGAGAGAGTGCATGCATGTGCACACATGCGTGAGTAGGATGAGGGGCAGAGAAAGAGAGAATCCCAAGCAGACTCTGCACTGTCAGTGCAGAGCCCAACGGAGGAGGGGGAAAGGGTGGGGCTTGATCTCAGGAACTGTGAGACCATGACCTGAACCAAAATCCAGAGTCAGATGCTTTACCACCTGAGCCACCCAGGTGCCCCTTAACCATTTTACTCTTGATGGATATTAACTCATTCACTTCATCCCTGACATTTAAGCACTGCCAAGGCATTGGTGTTATATGTAATGTTTGCTGTTATTTCTCCAGCATCTAATACAGTGCCTGCTAAGTGATGTATGTGCTTCCTGTGGCAGAAAGGGCTGTTGTGCCGGTTCTTGCCTGGTATGTGTTGGTTACCTCTGCTATATTAGTTCCTAAAATGGTGCAAAATAGAATTAAGAGGGTGAGGACCAGTCTTAGAAGACCTGGGGAGGTATTCTGGGTAGAGACAGTGTTGCTTTCTAGGTGTCCATGTCACTTAAATTTTTTGTACAATCCCTTATTGCTCAGATTCTAATAAAATGTGTACTACATTCAGCTTTAGTAAAGATGAAAGAATATAATACATGTAAAAATACTTTGTAAATGTAACACTTCATAGGAATGCTAGTATTATTTCTTTGTTCATTATGTGGACTGATTTGTATCTCTGATAATATTTCTAAACAAAAGGATTCCTCACTGACTTTAAAAAGTTAAGGTTATCAGGACAATGCTTAGGGAATGGAGCACAGAATGAAAGAGACATAAATAAGATGAGGTTATAATTATCTTACAGGAATTTTTTCCTCCCAAACTGGGACAAATTCCCTTAACAGTTAAAATCATCTTCTAGTTGTCCTGTTTCAGGTTACTTCTAAGTGACAGATATGTAAGAGAATTTTTAATGCCACGAAGTTGTGACATTCTTGAATGTTACTTTGTGTTTAGGGCTCTAGAGATCTATATAATCCTTTACTTTTGCTTTTTCTGTTTGGTGTAAAACCTTACTTGTTTGGATATATTTATTACGTATGTTAAATTGAGTTTAGTAAATTCTGTTTACAATTCTTACTTTTTTCATTGACAGTAATTTCTGTTGAATCAGCTCTTAGAGGACAGGACCAGACTTTTTCTTATACCTACTCTTAGAATATGTTCTAGTACTTCACAGAAGTGCAAATTTTCCAACAACTATTTTGTCTTTTGCCAAAATATTCACTGTGATCACTCTGTCTCTCTGTTACTCACATGTGCACACAACAACAACACGCGCGCGCGCGCACACACACACACACACAATTTTGAGAGAGAGAGTGAGAATGGGGGAGGAGCAGGGAGAGGGAGAGAGAGAATCCCAAGCAGGCTCTGTGCTGTCAGCGCAGAGCCCATTGCGGAACTCGATCTCAAAACTGTGAGATCATGACCTGAGCTGAAATCAAGAGTCAGATGCTTCACTGACTGAGCCACCCAGGTGCACCTATTTTTTACTTATTTAAATTCAAGTTAGTTAACATATAGTGTAGTATTATTTTCAGGAGTAGAAATTTAGAATTTAGTGGTTTATCACTTACATGTAATAACAAGTGACTTCCTTAATGCCCATCACCCATTTAGCCCATTCCCCCACTCACCTCCTTTCTAGCAACCCTGTTTGTTCTCTGTATTTGAGAGTCTCTTATGGTTTGCCTCCCCCCTCTGTTTTTATCTTATTTTTCCTTCCCTTCCCCTGTGTTCATCTGTCTTGTTTCTTAAACTCCACATATGAGTGAAATCATATTATTTGTCTTTCTCTGACTGACTTATTTTACGTAGCATATACACTCTAGTTCCATCCATGTTGTTCCAAATGGCAAGATTTCATTCTCTTTGATTACCAAGTAATATACCGTTGTATATACATACCACATATTCTTTAGCCATTTATCAGTCAACGGACATTTGGACTCTTTCCATAATTTGGCTGTTGTCGACAACACTGCTATAAATGTTGAGATGCATGTGCACCTTCGAATCAGCATTTTTATATCCTTTGGATAAATACCTAGTAGTGCAATTGCTGGGTTGTAGGATAGCTCTATCTTTAATTTTTTGAGGAACCTCCATGCTGTTTTCCATAGTGGTTGCACCAATTTTTAAATGTACAGTTCAGTAGTGTTAAGTATACTTACATTGTCGTACAATCAATCTCCAGAAATTTTTTATCTTGTGAACAAGTACCATGAAACAAGAACCCAATCCCCTCTCCTGGTTTCCTCCCTGGAAACCACCATTATATTTTCTTTCTTTATGAATTTGGTCTCCTACAAGTGGAATCATACAGTATTTGTCATTTGGTGACTGGCTTATTTTACTTACCATAATGTCCTAAAGGTTCATTCATAGAGTAACATGTGGCAGAATTTTCTTTCTTTTTAAGGCTCAAGAATATTCCATTATATCAATTTATCATCTTTTGTTTGTCCATTGATGGACATTTGGGTTGCCTGTATCTTTTGGCTATTGTAAATAATGCTGCTGTCAATATGGGTATATAAATATCTTTTTGAGCTCCTGTCTTGAATTCTTTTGGGTATATATAACCAGAATCGGAATTGCCAGATTGTATGGTAATTCTATGTTTAATTTCTTAAGGAACCTTGATATTGTTTTCTATATTGGCCATACCATTTTGCATTCCCACCAACAGTACACAAGGGTTCTAATTTCTTTACATGCTCACCAACACTTGTTATTTTCTTACTTTTTATAGTAGCCATCCTAGTGGGTAACTTTAAAATTTTAATGTATCATCAACAGTAAGCAAGAAATTCTTATGTATATATACTCAGTCAATCTTGATTATTATTTCTCTCCCCTTCCTGTATCTGATTTGTTCTCAGGTTGTCACTTTTGTTTTGGAGCACCTATTGCTAGTTAGTTCTTTTCTTTCCCCTGCTGAGACCAAATAGCTTCCTACTTGGATCACTCTGCTTCTGCTTTCTCTTTATAATAAATCTTCCACATCAGCGCCATGGTCATCATTCTAAAGTAAAGAGCTGATTATGGCTCTCTCCTTTAATGTCAATGGGTTATTTAATATTTATTGAATGCTCATTAAAAGTAGCTTTACCTAATTTTATTTGTCCTATAAGGTATCAGTTTACTTCCGTTGGAAAGATAAGGCAAATAACTGTTAGGGAAGAGATACAGCTTGCTTAGCATTGATTACTAGAAAGTGAATAGAATCAGGGTTTAAACACAGAGTTTTCTGACTCCCCTATTCATTCCTTCTTTGATTCTTGACATATTTGTTCATGTATACCCTTTCCCCTCTCTTTGGTCACTGGAAAAATACTTTTTCCTTCAAGGCCCAGCTCAAATGATGACTTTTGCTGTGAAACTTACCCTAGCTCTCCTTGTCTTTTCTGCCTCAAGTCTCAGGTCTGTTCAGCGATTTTTGCTGTTACTTCATAGCACTTTGTATATAGCTTTAATAAGCCATTTTTCATTTTTATTTTTAATGTTTATGCATTTAGTTTTGAGAGAAAGAGTGGGAGTGGGAGAGGGGCAGAAAGAGATGGAGACAGAATCTGAAGGAGGCCCCAGGCTGTCAGCATAGAGCCCAATGTGGGGCTTGAACTCACAAACCGTGAGATCATGACCTGAGCCAAAGTGGAACGCTTAACAGCTAAGCCACCCCGGCACCCCAAGCCCTTCTCTTGATAAAGCACCATTCAAAAACAATATAACATGTTACTTTGTAACAAAAATTTATTGAATTGAGTTTAGAAAAACTGTTTTCTTTACTGATACTGTTAGAAACATTAGGAATAAGAAATTATGTAGAATGGAATGTCATTACACATTATCCATATTTTAAGGAAACACTGTGGTGACTGAAACATTCAAAATAGTTAAATTACAAAACAATGATTTGCATAAATATTTCTTGTATGAAGAGTTTAGTTAAGACTTCTTTATTCACAAAATTTAGGTTATATGTATTTTTTCACTGCATTTGAGTGAAGCATACCTATATATAATTTCATATTTAATCTCCTATCAGAACTAACCTTCAAGGCTTAGATTATTTTCACTAATCTGATTCCTGAAGCCTAAAGACCTTAACCTTAGTTAATGAGAATTCAGTGTTAAAAATAAGAGATTAAATTAAGAACTTCTCTGTGAAAGACAGTGTTAAGAAAAGGAAAAGACAAGCCAGGGACTGGGAGAAAATATTTACAAAACATGTACCTGATAAAGGACTTGAATCCAGATTATACAAAGAAATCTTAAAACTCAATAATAAGTAAACAAATGACTCAATTAAAATGTAGACCAAAACCTATACAGACACCTCAGCAAGGAGGATATGCAGATGGCAAGTAATCATATGAAAG
The DNA here is from genome assembly GCF_003009895.1 of Hyaena hyaena. Classification (NCBI taxonomy): domain Eukaryota; kingdom Metazoa; phylum Chordata; class Mammalia; order Carnivora; family Hyaenidae; genus Hyaena; species Hyaena hyaena. The sequence goes on from NW_024082522.1 coordinate 64,874, forward strand.
ATGCTTAGCATCATAGGTCATTAGAGAAATGCCAACGAGATAGCACTACACACACTTGTTTGAATGGCTAAAATCCAAACACTGACAGCATCAAATGTTTACTAAGATGTGGAGCAACAGGAACTTACAAGATTCATGCTAGTGGAAATGCAAACACAGTCTTATACAGTCAAGCAGTTGGACACTTGGGTAATTGACCAAATGCGTTCAAAACAAGTTCATACAAAAACTTGTACATGAATGTCAATAGCAACATTACCCAAGCTTGCAAACAGTCAAGATGCCCTTCAATAGGTGAATGGACTAGGAAACAGTGGAATATCCAGACAATGGATTATTACTCAGTGACAAAAGGAACTGAACCATTAAGCCACTAAAAGACATAGAGGATCCTTAAATGCATTTTGTCAGGTGAACAAAGCCAACCTGAAAAGGCTATAGTACTGTTTGATTCCAAATATATGACATTGTGGAAAAGCGAAAACTATGGAGACAGTAAAATGATTAGTGTTTGCCAAGGGTTGGGAGGGAGGGGGATGAAGGGAGGATAAAGAGGTAGGACACAGGGTAGCTTTGGGGTTTATTAGGAGAAAACAGTGGTGGATACATTGTACATTTGGCAAAACCTGTAGAACTGTACAACACAAATAGTGAATCCTAATGTAAACTATGGCTTGTAACTAATAATAATGTGTCAGTGTTGTTTCATCACTTGTAAGAAATATATCACACTAATGCAACATGTTAATAGGGTAAAATGTATAGTCGGGATATATGGGAACCCTCTATTTTTTTGCTCAATTTCTCTGTAAACCCAAAACTGCTCTAAAAAATAAACTGTTAGGTTAAATATATATATAATTATTCACCAAAATGAGTAATGATTCAGTTCAGCAATTATTTACTGAGTGAAGACTGAACTATGTTAGATTTTTATAGCCCTCTTCTTCTTTAAAGAACTTATAGACAGCCCTGAGCCAAAAATTACAGTGATTTGGGATAGTCTTTGGTTATAGTAGAATGAATTGAGTGGTCAGAAAGTGTTTTCAACTTTGAAAGAAGACCTGCATTTGAACCCAGGCTTACCTAGCTGGGTGAGCTTATAAAAATTACTTAGCCTTTTAAAATTTCTGTTGTGTCTGCTGCATAAGGCGATGGTTTTAAGTGTTAGTTAATAAGTGTGAATCATCTGGACTCAAATAGTAGTTCTCATAACTAGTTCTAGGTTTTCTATATAACAAGGGAAATGAAGAATGGCTCTTATTGACCTTTATGTCAATCACATTTTGCCCATTTTTTTCTGGATTTTCCCCCTCTAATTCGAGATCACTAAGGGTCAAGCACTTGAAATTATTATTTGCTTGCTAATTTGATACATTCCAGTTTCTGCTCTGAAGGAGGAACTGCTTTTACAGCTGTCTTTGAGATCAAGTAGGCAGTTCCGTCATGCTAATAGAACATTTTCTTACTGTTTAAGAACAACAGCAACTACCTTGTTTTCCCCCCCTCAGCAAAAGCTTTCATGTCAGAGAGGCTTACAAATAAGTATCTGCTAATCTAAGCCTTGATATATAACTTTAACAAAAGATTGAAAAAACTTAAAATGTAAATAGTGTTTAGCGACTCAAATATTCTTTTTTTTTCAAATATTTTTTTAATTTTTTTTTATGTTTTATTTATTTCTAGGAGAGAGAGAGACAGCGTGAGCAGGGGAGGGTCAGAGAGAGAGGGAGTCACAGACCGAAAGAGGCTCCAGGCTCTGAGCTGGCAGTCAGCACAGAGCCCGACGCGGGGCTCGAACCCACGAACCGCGAGATCATGACCCAAGTGAAAGTCGGACGCCCAACCGACTAAGCCACCCAGGCGCCCCTCAAATATTCTTAATAAGCCAAAATTCTGTGTATATTTTGCTCTAAAAATCTGTAAGCCATAATTTATGTTTCCAATTGATAATGTTTTAAATAGTATAAAATAAACTCCCTCAAGTTTGGTTTTTGCCAACAAATAATATTAATCTTTATTTGAAGATGACTATATACACAGTGAATATTGCTTTTCTAACTAAGTGCTTCTAGCAATTTGGGAAGAAAAATTTATAAAATGTGAGGAAAAGAAAAAACATTCATAAAAGTACAGTCATCATTTCTTAGTTAAGCAATTTACTGAAAATGGAAAATGAAGTAAAAACTATTTAAATATTAGAAGTAAGCTAAGTTAGTGCCTTTTAGTCAGTAGGATTTTCTCTTGATTAAAACTTGCACTATAAATGGCTTGGGAAACAAATGGAGAAACTCTATAGGAGAAAACAAGACTGGAGGGAGGAAAATGGTTGAAGTGAATGTGAAAATGATTGAATAACTGGCACTTAATATTGAATATTGAATAAATTTGGGCTTGTGCCCCTGAAGGGAAGATACCTTTTTTTTTTTTTTAATGTTTTTTATTTATTTCTGAGAGAGAAAGAGAGAGAGTATGTGAGCAGGGGAGGGTCAGAGAGAGAGGGAGACACAGAATCTGAAACAGACTCCAGGCTCTGAACTAGCTGTCATCACAGAGTCCGACGCTCGGTGGGGCTCGAACCCACGAACTGTGAGATCATGACCTGAGCTGAAGTCGGACGCTTAACCAACTGAGCCACCCAGGTGCCCCGGGAAGATACCTTTTATTAAGCAAATTTCCAAGTTATCTGCCCATATTGGCAACAGCATTTATGACTGCACATTTATTTATTCATTTATTTATTTTTTGGAACTAATTTCGTTTATTTATTTATTTATTTATTTTTTACAAATAGTTTATTGTCAAATTAGCTTCCACATAACACTCAGTGCTCATCCCCACAAGTGTCCTCCTCCATGCCCATCCCCACCCCCCACATCCATCAGTCCTCAGTTTTTGTCAGCATTCAAGAGTCTCTCATGGTTTGCCTCTCTCCCTTTCCCCCACCATTTCTGCCCTTCTTCTCCCCCTTGGTCCTCCGTCAAGTTCCTCCTAATCCTCCTATACGTGCAAACATATGATATTTGTCCTTCTCTGCCTGACTTATTTCGCTCAGCATAACACCCTCAAGGTCCATCCATGTTGCTACACATGGCCAGATTTCATTCTTTCTCATTGCCATGTAGTATTCCATGGTATAGATAAACCACATCTTCTTGATCCATTCATCTGTTGATGGACACTTAGGCTCTTTCCATGTTTTAGCTATTGTGGAGAGTGCTGCTATGAACATTGGGGTACATGTGCTCCTATGCCTCAGCATTTCTGTATCCCTTGGGTAAATTCCTAGCAGTGCTATTGCTGGGTCATAAGGGAGTTCTATTGTTAGTTTCCTGAGGAACCTCCACACTGTTTTCCAGAGGGGCTGTACCAGTTTACATTCCCACCAACAGTGTAGGAGGGTGCCCGTTTCTCCACATCCTCGCCAGCATCTAGAGTTCTCTGATTTGCTCATTTTAGCCACTCTGACTGGCGTGAGGTGGTATCTCAGTGTGGTTTTGATTTGTATTTCCCTGATGAGGAGGGATGCTGAGCATCGTTTCATGTGTCTGTTGGCCATCTGGATGTCCTCTTTGGAGAAGTGTCTGTTCATGTCTTCTGCCCATTTCTTCACTGGGTTGTTTGTTTTTCGGGCGTGTAGTTTGGTGAGTTCCTTATAGATTCTGGATATTAACCCTTTATCTGATATGTCATTTGCAACTATCTTTTCCCATTCCGTTGGTTGCCTATTAATTTTCTGGGTTGTTTCCTTGGCTGTGCAGAAGCTTTTAATCTTGATGAGGTCCCAACAGTTTATTTTTGCTCTTGATTCCCTTGCTTTTGGGGATGTGTCAAGTAAGAAGTTGCTGCGGTGGAGGTCAAGGAGGTTGTTTCCTGCTTTCTCCTCTAGGGTGTTGATAGTTTCCTGTCTCACGTTCAGGTCCTTTATCCATTTTGAGTTTATTTTTGTGCATGGTGTGAGAAAATGATCTAGTTTCATTCTTCTGCATGTTGCTGTCCGGTTCTCCCAACACCATCTGTTAAAAAGGCTGTCTTTTTTCCATTGGATATTCTTTCCTGCTTTGTCAAAGATCAGTTGGGTATATACTTTTGGGTCCACTTCTGAGTTCTCAATTCTGTTCCATTGGTCTATGTGTCTGTTTTTGTGCCAATACCATACTGTCTTCATGATGACAGCTTTGTAGTAGAGACTAAAGTCTGGGGTGGTGATACCTCCCGTTTTGGTTTTATTTTTCAGTATTACTTTGGCTATTCAGGGTCTTTTGTGGTTCCATACAAATTTTTGGATAGTTTGTTCTAGTTTTGAGAAGTATACTGGTGCAATTTTGATTGGAATTGCATTGAATGTGTAGATAGCTTTGGGTAGTAATGACATCTTAATTATATTTATTCTTCCTATCCATGAGCATGGAATGTTTTTCCATTTCTTTGTGTATGACTGCACATTTAATATGTCCTCTCTGTTTAAGTCCAACAGGATTTTAAAGAATAGCTTCATGAAAAACTACTTTGAGAGTAGGTATCTCCTAGGCACTACAGAAGAATTCACTATATAAGGGTAGGTGTAAGCTTCAAAGTACAAGTTGAATGTTTACTAACAGATTTACTCCACCAGCATATCTCCCACGTTTTCCCTCCTATTTTTAACGTCATCATTTTTTTTTAACCTAAATTATATCAAGCCCTGTTATATCCTTCTTTCTTATCTCACTTGGTCAAATTCCTATTTGCTCTTTCAGATCCAATTCCAAAGTACTTAAATCTACATAGATTTTCCTGTCATCTCTCACTTTAGGAGAAATCGTGGCTCCTCCCCTTTTTTATACTTCTGCTAAACCCACCATTGTTTGTATTATAATTCCAACAGCCCTTTCTGTAATGAAGTAGACTACCAATTTATTCATTGCTGAGGAAGATAGATATGTTATTCATCCAGTTGTATAAGGCCAAAATCCAAAGGTTCATCTTAGTTGTCTTCTTTGTTATGTTTTCCATTCTGGACCATTACCATTCATGTCAGTTTTCTCTGCTAAATATCTTTGTAATTAATCTGGTTCTATCTTTAGTGCCTCTACCACAGTTCATAATATCATCATCTTTGATGGAGTTTTGGGGTGATGGTGGGGTTTGTGGGGTCCAGAGCCTATAGCCAAGAAAGAATTCTTGAAGACATCTTTGGTACAAAGCAAATTATTAAAACATAGGGAAGGACCTAGGGGCAGGAAGAGCTGCACTGGGGTGGGGTCGTGGCTGGTAACTCATATATGCTCTTAGATTAGGAAAGGGTCAGGGATAGAGTAAGTCTCTAAGGTATTTTGGATGCAAGGTTTCCAGGACCCTGAGGGGCTAACACCATTTGTCATTGCTTAATAAAACCTCAGTCATGAGACCCTTCAGATGTGTATCAGGGGGCCATAAGCTTGGAGCATGATTGCCAGCATATATGCTGGAGCAGTTGAGACAAAGGAAGTAGACGTATAGGATCCTTGAGGTTGGGACAATGTTAAGCCAAGGTTCTCTTTTGCCCCTAGCAAAGTATCATCATCCAGGCAGCAGAGCTCCTAGAGGGAGGTCATTCTGCAGGTTTTAAAGACTTGTCAGTGGACTGTAGACAGGAAGGGAATTTAATTGTTCATTTGCCTTAGATTCCTACTTTACCATGGCAAGCACTTAAACCCCTTTCCTTTGTTCTTGGGTAGCCAGGAGTGTCCAAGGAATATCACACATATTTACACATATTCCATGTTGGGGGGTGAGGGGACGGGTGCCAGCATGTATTTTGCCCTCAGCTTGCCCTTTGCTCCCCCATCATCTTTACTGGGTAGTAGTCTGTATTGTGTTGGATCTAAAGAATCTCTTGTTGGATTGTGTTTTTATTCTGTTCTGCTGGTCTCTGTCTTTTGATTGGAGAGTTTAGTCCATTTACATTTTAAGTAATTACTGATAAGTACTTGCTTTTGTGGTTACATTTAATATTCTAAAGTTACGACACTCTTGGTGCACCTGGGTGGCTCAGTTAAGCTTCTGACTCTTAATCTCGGCTCAGGTCATGAGCTCATGGTTCATGAGATCAAGCCCCACACTGGTCTCCACATTTAACAGCATGGAGCCTGCTTGGGATTCTCTATCTCCCTCTCACTTCCTCCAACCCCCATATGTGTGCTTTCTCTCTTAAAATAAATAAACTTTATTGTCTTTTTTTTTTAACCTTTTCTTATAGATAAGTAGTGGTATCATGTGGTTTTAATCTGTACGTCCATAATAACAAGAGATGTTTGGCATTTTTCAAATACTTTTTTACCATCCTTATATCTTCCTGATGAAGTGTCTGTTCAGAGCATTTGCTTATTTTAAAATTTGAGTTGGTTTTTTTCATATTATTGAGTTTTAAGTGTTCTTTATATATTCTAGATACAAGTCATTTATCAGATGTGTGATTTGCTGAACTTTTTTTTTGGACTGCAGCTTTTTTTTCTAAAAAAAAAAAAAAAAAAAAAAAATTTATCCTAACAGTGTCTTCCCCCAAATAAAAGAATTCAGAGAGTTCTGATAGGGGTGCCTAGGTGGTTCAGTCAGTTGAGCATCCAACTTATTACTTCATCTTGGGTGGTGATCCTAGGGTCATTGGATTGAGCCCCTGTCAGACTCCACGCTGAGCTAGGGTCATGGTGAGCATGCAGACTGCTTAAGTTTCTCTCTTTCTCCCTCTCTCCCTCTGCCCCACTCCCCTGCTTGGGGATGTGTGCTCTCTCCCTCTCAAATAAAATAAGAAGAGTTCTGATTAACTTCATTTTATCATTTTTTTTCATGTGTCTTGCTTTTGGTGTTGTATGTTAAAACTCTTTGCCAAAGGTCAAAGAGATTTTCTATGTGTAGTGTGTGTTTTATAGTTTTATGCCTTACATTTAGGTCTATGAACCATTTTGTGTTAATTTTTTGTCAATTTTGAGGTATGTGCTACTGTTCGTTTCTTTACATATGGTCATCTAGTTGTTCAGCACTACTCATGGATACAGACTATTCTTTCTCTGTCTAATTTTCTTTGTACCTTTGGGAAAAATCGATTTACTTTATTTTTTGGATCTGTTTCTGGGCTCTGTTCTGTTCCATTGATCTATGTGTTCATACTTTTGCCAGAATCATACTGTCTTGATTATTGTAACATTATACTATACTAGCCTTGGATGCAGGTGATATGAGTCTTCTGACTTTGTTCTCATTTTTCAGAATTGTTTTGGTGACTCTAGGACCTTTACCTTTCCATATACATTTTATTTATTTATTTATTTATTTATTTATTTATTTATTTATTGTGTTTAAGGCTTTCAGTTTATTTTCTTATCTTTAAAATAAATAGGTAACTTATCTGAGAACTAAAGCAGGACTCAGCTGCTTTATTTTTTTTTTAATTTCCTGCATATGGTGATTTATTCTTTTTTTTTTCTTTTTACAAATAGTTTATTGTCAAATTAGTTTCCATATGGACCTTGAGGGTGTTATGCTGAGCGAAATAAGTCAGGCAGAGGACAAATATCATATGTTTGCACATATAGGAAGATTAGGAGGAACTTAACTGAGGAACATGGGGGAGAAAAAGGGGGGATATGGTGGGGGAAAGGGAGAGAGGCACACCATGAGAGACTCTTGAATGCTGACAAAAACTGAGCACTGGGTGTTATATTTATTTATTTTTATTTTTTAAGTAGGTGTCATGCCTAGTGTGGAGCCCAACACAGGGCTTGAACTCATAACCCTGAGATCAAGACCTGAGCTGAGATCGAGAGCCGGATTCTTAACCAACTGAGTCACCCAGGCACCCCTCTATATACATTGAAAAAAATTTTTTTAATGTTTGTTTATTTTTGAGAGAGAGAGAGAGACAGAATGTGTGAATGAGGGAGGAGCAGAGAGAGAGGGAGAGACAGAATCTGAAGCAGGCTCCAGGCTCTGAGCTATCAGCACAGAGCCCAATGCGGGACTGGAACTCACGAACCATGAGATCATGACCTGAGCCAAAGTCAGACACTTAACTGACTGAGCCACCAAGGTGCCCTTCCATATACATTTCAAAGTCAGGTTGTTCAGGGATGCCTGGATGGCTCAGTCGGTTAAGCATCTGACTCTTGACTTTCCTTCAGGTCATGATCTTATAGTTTGTGAGTTCGAGCCCTGCATGGGGCTCTGCACTGACTGTGCAGAGCCTGCTTGGGATTCTCTCTCTCTCTCTCTCTCTCTCTCTCAAAATAAACAAATAAACCTAAAAAAATGTCAAGCTGTTCATACCTACAAAAAAGCTTTCTGGAATTTTCATTCTATTTCATTTATATAGATCATGTTGGGAACAGTTGACATTTTAACAGTATGAAGTCTTCCAATCCAGTAACATTGATTATCAGTCAATTAATTTAGATCTTTGATTTCTTTCATTAGTATTTTGGAATTTTCTACATATAGTTCCTGCACATATTTTGTTAGTTTTATACTTAAGTACCTCATGTTTTACCCAAAGCTATCATACATTTTTTTAATTTCAAAGTTTAATTGTTCATTACAGGTATGTAGGAAAACAGTCCAGTTTTCTTTGTTATCCTTGTATCTTGGAGCCTTGATAAACTCAGTTGTTAGTTCCAGAAGGTGTTTTGTTTTGTTTTGTTTTGTAGATTCTTTAGAGTTTTCTACATACATAGTCACATCAACTGTGAATAAAAATAGTTTTATTTCTTCCTTTCCAATCTGTATGCCTTCTCTTTTCCTTTGTTGTAAGTGGGACTATGAGTACAGTGTTGAAAAGGACTGGTGAGAGAGACCATGCTTGCCTTCTTCTCAATCATAGAGGGAAAACATTTGCTCTCCATTGGAAGTATCTTAGCTATAAGTTTATCATACACACTTTTAGGTTAAGGAAAGATCCCTCTGCTTCTAGTTTCTTGGCAGTTTTTGATTGTGATTAAATTCCATCTTTTTTATCGTTTGGTCCTCAGATAGGATAGGTCATTTAAAAATGTCTTTAGATCTTGTCTTATGCAGTCAACTAAAAAAAATTAATCTTTATTTTTGATAAAAGGAAAAGGCTAAACTATGTATTTAATGTTAATATATAAGATTAATGTTTTATTATATAGTGTAAAATAATATACTGATTAATTTTTTAACCCTAACTACAATTGAAAAAAGAAAACAATGAAAAATATTTCAAAACTTTCCTTAAGGGTAGGGGTGAAGTCCTCCATTACTATTAAAGTAATTTAAAGAATAATAAAGGGGGCCTGGGTGGCCCAGTCAGTTAAGTGTCAGACTCTTGATATTGTGATCTTGTGGTCATGAGATTGAGCCCCACTTCAGCAGAAGACTGCTTGGGATTCTCTCCATCCCTCTCTCTTTGCGCCTCCCCCCCAATAAATAAAATTAAAAAAAAAAATAGTAGAGACAATTATTATAGAATTTATATCAGTTTTAGAACCATTCAGCTTATACAGTGGACTTGTTAATTTTTAACATAATCTTGGGATTTTCACAATAAAAAATATGCATATAAATAACATGGTGTCATATAATTTTGAAGAGCCATCTGATAACAAACCCTTAGTAAAATTTAAGTATGAGTTACTCTGTATGTTAAGGGGCCAAAATGGGCACCAAATAACCTGTGTGAGTGCTACAGAGCACACTCTTGCTCAGCTTGCTGTGGTAAATGGGCAGAAGGTTAAGCCATCAGTTCATTTCCCAGTATCTACTCAACAGTGGCTTTCTTTGTGTTGCTTCACTTGTTAGAGCAATATAGCAAGTGTTATTGGGAGGTAAAACAAAGCGAGTCTTACATCAGACACTGATAGCTTTTTAAAAAGTTGGAATCAGATGTTATCGGATGTTCCAAGTACTGCATTGATAGCACATTTTTATGAAAGCCAGTGCTGCAGAGTGAACTGTATTGGAAATCAAATCAACATTATCCATCAGTGATGCTCAGGGAAATAGAAATAAATAATATGTGTTTAGTGCACCCGTTGTAGAGAATAATGTTGTGGCCTGGGGGAGTGATTAAAAAAAAAAAAACTTTTTAGAAAATTGCCAGCCATAGGTTTATTTTTCTTAGCCACTTAATTAAGGTAGACTTTATTTTCTCTATGTACAGACCTTTCATTCATACAATATAGCTTTAAACATAACATATAAAAGGGAAACCAGTTAATTTAAGTATAGCATGCTTTCAGAGGCATGAAGTGTTATTTAAGACCTTTCCTATAATGGTCATAGAGTATTTCTTGAGCATCCATACAGATTAGATCTTTAACAGCTGCATGAAGCACACAGAAGTCATGGTTCCTGCCTCTGTGAACTAACTTGAATAAAGTCTTTCATCTAAAGATCTCACTGTTTATCTATTTCATGAATCCCTCCTCTCATCTCTGAAGGGCTCATTCAGTTTACTACAGTTCAACTTTGTGGTTCAGAGCTCTAGCAATTGCTGTTGTAGCTTACAATGCACAAAAAAAGATAAAGTAATTTTAGAAATTTTTTCACTATATATTAACTAACTAGAATTTAAATAAAAATTTGAAAAAGGAATAAAAACATTTTTTAAAGACTTGGAGAAAATCAACTCTAAAACGATGTTTTTTTGGTGAAGATTTAGAATGATAAGTAGGGATTCTAACTCAAACCTAACGAGTTACGTGATCGTAAGTAAATTATATATCCTCTTAGGTATCCAGTTTCTCTGTGATTTTAACAAGGCCCAACAGAGTTAAGAGGAATAAATGTGTAGAAATGCTTATCAAGTTCATTTGTTTTATATAAATTTTGAGTGCTGTCATTCTGCCTTCTTACTCCTACTCATAATATGAGGCTCAGAAATCCCATATTCTGTATGATACGTTCTGCAACCACTTTGGAGGAATTAAACTTCATAAGTCAACTATCATATCATTTAGATGTAATTTATTAGGAAAATATCAGATGAGGAGTGCCTGGGTGGCTCAGTCAGTTGAGCGTTCGACTCTTGGTTTTGGCTCAGGTCATGATCTTGTGTTTCGTGGGATGACAGTGCAAAGCCTGCTTGGGATTCACTCTCTGGCTCTCTGCCCCTCCCCTGCTCTGACATGAACATCCTCTCTAACACAAAACAAAACTAGCTTAAACTAAAATCTAAAGAAAAGAAAATTTAAAAAATAAAAATAAAGAAAAAAAATCAGATGATCTTTTCTTTACCTGGGAACTTATATCACATATTGTCACTTATTTGGTAGTAACCATGTGTTGCCTCCCATTTTATATTGCATACTTCTTATTCCTGTCCACATATTATGACTTCTTTTAATTCAGGAATTTTTACTTATTTTAACCTTTACAAAAATTAATGTGTACTGCCTTCTAAGTATGGAACAAATTTCTGTTATTTTTTTTATTGCTTTAGGATATCCACACCTGTTTTCTTCCAATAATGGAAATGGTCAAATTCAACTGTAATTTTACAAATGAATTTATTTATTATATTAAAACCACCTGATAATAATCTTAGAAATCTGGCACGTTTACCCCCCTGCCCGCCCCCCCCCCCGCCAGGAAAAATTGAGGAAACAGAGAAACTTTGATTCAGACATTTCTAAGTCAGAATGACAGAAACACAAAAGGAGCTTGGCTCTTATACATTCGAAATAGAATAATGTAGGTGGCATTTATTCATGGAGTTAGTAGAAATTATTGGCATCAACTAAATGCTAGCCTTGTTGCTATAGCCTGGAGACATTGTGACTAAAAAAAAAAAAAAAAAAAAAAAAGACAAGATTCCTGCCTGATAGAGTTTATGTTGGGAAACAAAAAAAATTATTTAAACCAGACAGTATCATAATAAGGATTATGAATAAGTGATGTGGTATGAGAGAGAGTAACTGAGTGGAGGGTGAGCTACTTTGTATACATTGATTAGAAAAAACCTCTTAGAGAAAGACACAAAGACTTGAAGGATAGATAAGGAAATGCCTGGATTGTGGTCTGTAAATCTGGTTTTTCCCAGAAAGGAGTCAGAATTCCTTAGAAAACTAGCTTACTGCAGATCTAGAATAAGAACTGTAAAAGAAAACAAAGAAACCATCAAAGTCTGTTGGGGTCATGATGTGGGAGCCAACTGGGAGGAACTCCTTACTGACTACAGATATAACAAACAGAGCATCAAAAGAATAATGACTGCAATAAATTGAAATATGTTTATTATTCAAAATACATGAGTTCATAATGTTATTTTAAAAATTCATTGCTCACCTTTAGGCAAACTGGACAAAGAAAATATTTTCTTGCCTTTCTTTTAAGAACTGTACCTCAGGATAACCAAATAGTTAAAGAAGGGTAGCTCTTTAAAAAAGAATTCTAGGGGCGCCTGAGTGGCTTAGTTGGTTAAGTGTCCGACTTGGGCTCAGGTCATGATCTCACGGTTTGTGGGTTCAAGCCCTGTATCAGGCTCTGTGCTGACAGCTCAGAGCCTGGAGCCTGCTTTGGATTCTGTCTCCCTCTCTCTCTCTGCTCCTCCCCTGCTCTCACTCTGTCTCTCTCTCAAAAATACATAATCATTAACAGTTTTTTAAAGGAATTCCAACCAATAAATGCAGAAATTGAAATGTAAACAATTCAATTTTGATGAAATGAAATTAAATACCTAGGCAATAAAATTTTTTGTATTTTCGTATATATAATTTTGAATATTTTGTGTTAGGAAGTTTAAAAATCAGCTTAAAGGTATGGGTGGTGAGAGTTTAGCAGGTAGGAATGCAAGTGATGGGAAGATATTTCATAGAAATAGGAGTATGAAGAAGTTACAGAGGTGAAAATGTACTGTACATATTCAGAGAACACTTAATGATTGAGATCTTCAAGTATGGTATATAAATGGAAGTATTATGGCTATGCAGTTGTATGGAGTTCTCAGAATATACCTTCTGAGAAGTACCTTCTAATAGTGAAACCAAACTATTGCCAATTTCAGGAGGAACTCGAGATTCAAAGGAGCTTCTTTACAATTCCTGCTACCCTTTGGGTGCTTTGAAATAATGATAAATAGAAGCATTCAACAATGGATTTAATCAAGCCAAATTGATTTGGCAGTAGACCTTAGTTGAAAGGTGCCATGTATACAGTGCAGCATTGATTTTACCTGGGCAGCCTCTGCTTAAAGTAGGCAGTCTGTTAATTAATGTAATTGTTCTTCCTCTCAGCATTTTATTTATTCTTCTTGAAGTTGTATGGAGAGAAGAGTGTCCTAAAGTTTATGATTTCTACATGATTTCGTGAGTTTGGGCTTGCTGCTGTCAATGCAGAGCCAGCTTTGGATCCTTGCCCCCCCCCCCCCCCCGTTCCACTTGCCTACTCTTGTGTGCACTCTCTATCTCTCTGTCTCTCTCTCTCTTCTCTGTCTCTCTGTCTCTCTCTCTCTCTCACACACACACACACACACACACACACACACACACACACACACAAATAAAACAAACATTTAAAAAACCAAATAGTCTCTGTTCAAATCCTAATACCCACTGTACCTAGTGTAGATAAATAGTCTGTTTTATCCACATTCATGTTGTATGGCTAACAATAAATGGGTATATATTTCTTTGTAAAACTAATTTCTTTATTTGAAATAATCAGTGCCATGGTATTATTTAAAAAGAAAAAAAAACCTTAAAATCTGTCTTGATTCAAAATGACTAATATGGAATAGCACAGGTTCGTTAATTTCTTTTACAAGTGAATGTGTATCTTTGTCTGCTCCCAATTGAAAGTGATAGTGTCTTTCATGATCTGTGACGAGTTTGGATTTAGAAATGCAGTGCAGTGCCACCGCAGAGAAATGGTGGAAATTGAGATGTCAGGCTGTGTAATCAGAGCTCTGCAGAGGTGGGCAGGTATGCATCCTGTGATATTCCAGAGGGAGTTTGCTTTTAGCTGGTCAGGTAATTTGGTGAAGTGGAAAGCATATCAACTGAGTTTCAATTTTTCATCCTTATACTTACCCTTTCTTAAAAATGGACATGAGAGGACTGTGACAGTAATGAGACAAGTTATAATGTTCTACCATTTATCATTGGTTCTTTTGAGTTAAATTTACATTTGGGAAGATGAGATTTGCCAAGTTATGTATTTTAAGGAAAAGAGTTTTTTTAATGGCACAATACTTATTTTATAAAATATATATGTGTGTATTTTTTAACAGGGTATCCAGAAGTTGGCTAGTCAATATCTGAAGAGAGATTGGCCTGGAATAAAAGTTGATGATCGGAATGATTACAGGTAACTTAATAAGTCAATCTTGTCCATTTTCTCTAAAAATAAGTTTGCTCAGAACCATATCACATAGATAATGTAGATTTCAGTGTTTTAAAAAATTGCTTTTCTTTGCTATGTTTTTAGATATAATTTCAAAATTATCAGAAAATGTTAATATTTCACAACATATGCAAATAATCTGTATAAAATAGTTTCCTTAGGTGTTAAACTAAGGTTATGTTTTGTTTAATTGATTAATACCCATGTATGGAATTTTTAAGACGGTAGATGACAATGGAATGCAAATTGTTTCCTGAGTGATTTACCAATTAAACACGTTAGTACAACAATAATGAAACAAGATTATAGTGTTCAGCCATGGTCATTGATTCTTTAATTCTGAAATTCTAAATTTGGAATGATGAAATTTTGTGAGCCTAGGGAAAAGAGTTTCTAGGTTTTACATGCACACACACACACACACACACACACACACACACACACAGAACAGTGTATCCAGAAATTGGCTAGTCAATATCCCACATACAAATTTTAAAGAAGGTAGGTCACAATGGAATATAAATTGTGTTGTCAGTGACCTATAAAAATGTTTAAAGTTATTGTAATTTTTTTGTTTTTGTTTAGGATTTGATGTCTTTTTTTCCTTTTTTTTTTTTGAAGTTAATTTGGAAGTGATTATTGGCTTTTATCCTCAAGACTGCCCTTAGTATTTATTAAGGGAACCAGAAAGTCAGAGTCAAGATTTTAGACCTTGAAGTTAAAACTAATGCCCATGAAATGATAGCAGAGAATCCAGGATAATTAAGAACTCAGTATTCAAGTGTGTGGCTTAGAGTCTGAATATGAAATCATGTTGCTGAATTTTCAGTGAAGACTGACATCAGATAAATTCTTAACAGAGTTAGAAAATGAAAGATAAAAAAGAAATATGTAATAGTTCTTCACAATTGCAGAACTGACTGATAACTTAGAAGGTGGCATTATAGCTGTAATAGATTTGTATAATTGCAATGTGGAATAATAAGAAAATAAACAAAAATAGAGACTTTCTTGTGGACTTTCCAGTATCTTTAAAATTCAGCTAAGAGGGGAAGAGGGAGGATGTGAAATTCTAGGCAAAAGAGACAAGTAGAGCAAAAACCTTGAGTGAGAGATAGAACATTATATAGTTAAGTATTACAAGCATGAACAAAACCTGACCAAGGAAGAGATTGCTTGCTGGTGAGTAAACAAGGACTCCAATTTATAGATAGGCTATATGCTAAGTTTCTTTGAAATTCAGGATCTAGATTACCAAATTAGTAAGGATAAAAAGCCTCTGCTCCCTGGCTAGCTTGTACAACCTTATTTTTTTAAAGTATGTTAAGCCAAAAGAAAAAGTAGGTTAAGCTATCTTTTACTAAATATTTACTAAATACCAGACACTGTTAGGGACAGCAGCTTATCTCTCATGATTATCAAAACAACCCTGTGAGTTACATATAGTTATCTTCCTTTTATGTGTTAGGAAACTGTCTTAGGTTATATGCCTTGCTCAAGGTCACACAGCTATTTAGACAGTCATTGATTTACTCTTTATTAATGAGATAGATGTAAATTATCTGCTACATGGTAGCTGTTAAAGTACACTTTAGGATCAGAGAGACTGTGAGGTGTGGTGCCTGTCCTTACAGAGCCTATAGGAGATAGCTACTGTAGATAGTTGTGGTGTTCGGGGAGGAGAGGAGAGGGGTATTGGGACTATAAAGGAAAACCTGGGCTTCTAGATCTGAGTCTCAAGGAATTTACAGGAGTTTGCCAAGGTTGGGCAAAAGGAATTCTAAGCAGAAGTAGCACCTTAAGGCATGAGAAAATATGGATGTTAGGTAACTGAGCAGTCTAGCATGGGTGGTGTAAAGTATATGGGTGGGTGGATCAGAGGAGAGGTAGACCTGGAGGATACATAGACATCATGAAGGACTGGAAACTAGACAGTTGTAACACCACTTTCTCTTAGACCTACTTTTTTTTTTTTTTTTTTTTACACTTTGAGGACAGGTTGTCAGCCCTGTCTTAGTCTGTTCAGGTTGTTATAACAAAATCCCACGGCCTCCATGGCATATAAATGACAAATTTATTTCTTGCCCTTCTGGAGGCTGGAAGTCTGAGACTAGGATGACAGAATGGGTTCTGGAGATTGTTCCTCTTCTGAGTTGCAGGCTTCTCAACTTCTAGCATGTCCTTTACATGGTAGAAGGGGTTTGGGAGCTCTGTGGGGTCTTTCTTAAAAGAACATTAATTTGGGACACCTGGGAGGCTCAGTCGGTTAAGCATCTGACATCAGCTCAGGTCATGACATCAAGGTTCATGGGTTCAAGCCCCACATCAGACTCTCTGCTGTCAGCACAGAGAGCCCTTCAGAACTTCTGTCCCTTTCCCGCTCTGCCTCTCCCCTACTCACTCTCTGTCTCTCTTTCTCTCAAAAATAAGTAAACATAAAAAAATTTTTTGATAAATAAATAAAAGGGCACTAATCTGCCTATGGCCTAATCAACTCCCCAAAGCCTCACCTCCTAGTGCCATCATCTCTGTGGGTTAGGATTTCCACGTAGGAATTTTAGGGAGACACAGACATTCAGACCATAGCAAGTCCTTTCTATGTAAGTATTTCTCAGAGTTCCCTCAGCTGTCTAGTGACTGTTTTAAGTAATCTTATCTGTCTTATTCCTGTCTGTAAATATTGCCTATAAACTAGTAATGATCACATGTTTTTATTAACTCTTTAGCCTGGGAACTGAAAGGTCAGCTGCCTCCAACTTTGACTTCTTTCCAGAACTCATCTTCTCTTAGGAATATTAAGCAGCTGCTTCTCTGCCTGTGATCTCTCCCTTTCATAATTTCGTTAGCTGCAGTACCGCCAACTCCCATTATGTCTTTGTCATGGGCCTACTGTCACCCCCTGCTTGAAAATCTCCTGTGTTTCTCCTGGTCGTTAGGATAAAATTTTAAATTAAAAAAGTTTATTCATGGGGCACCTGGGTGGCTCAGTTGGTTGGGTGGCCGACTTCAGCTCAGGTCATGATCTCACAGTTCTTGGGTTCGAGCCCCACATAGGGCTCTATGCTGACTGCCAGCTCAGAGCCTGGATCCTGTTTCAGATTCTGTGTCTCCCTCTTTCTCTGACCCTCCTCTGCTCACGCTGTCTGTCTCTCAGAAACGTTAAAAAAAAAAGTTTATTCAAAGCAGTGAAGAAACCTGGCCCCAAATTACCTTTCTCTCCTCATCTCAGGCCATTTCTTCTTTTCTTATCCTTAGTTCTCTAATCTGGGAGCACCTCAAGCCATAGTCGTACTGCAGTTACCACACCTCAGCTACACTGAAATCAGTTGTCCTTCTTGCCTTTCCCTCTGTTACCTACACTTTCAGATATTCTCCCTTCTTACTAGGAAGAACATGAACTCTTATTTATTAAACACTGTATTTTCTCCCTGTTTTCAGTTACTGTATAATGCGTCTTAGATTATGAGTTTATGTATCACATTTTCTAGTCTTCTTATGTATAGCATTATGTTTTTAGTACTAGAGAAGATGTATAGTTTTGTTAATTTTTTTTTTACTTCTTGTATTGAAATAGTTGTAGATTCATGTGCAGTTGGAAAAACTACTACCGAGAGTTCTGCTTTTCACCCAGTTCTCCCAGTAGTAATACCTTACATAACTGTAGTATGTATCAGAACCAGTAAATTTATATTGATAAAACCCACCAATCTAATTCAGAATTCACCAGTTTTGCATGCACTCATTTGTGCGTGTTTTATATGCATGCATAAATTCTGTGGAGTTTTATCACATATGTAGATTTGTGTGACCATCATCACAGTCAAAGTAAATTGTTTCGTTTGTTGCTTTATTATTCTTTGTTAGAGTGAAGAGACCCTTCTTTTGTTGCTAGCATTATTACTGGGACCCAGAGCCATCTTATGTCAGGAGAAGAGGAGAGGTTTGGGAGCCAGACAGATTTGGGATCATATCTAGGCCTGATCATTCCCTCCTCTCTTTCCTCCATTTAATATGTATTGAGTGCCTTATATAGCATGCCAGACCCAGTTCTAGGTGCTGAGGATCTAAGAGTGAATAAAACAGAGCTTCTGCTGCATGGAGCCTACATTCTAGTAGGAGAAGACAAGACAATAAACATATGAAAATTAAACCTTGTGTATTGGTTTGAATAGCTATCAATGAGATGGAATCAATTATAGAACAGATTTTAGGAAAATCAGGAATTCGGTTTTGGGCATTATAGTTTTAAGATGCCTACTAAACCTCCAAGTTGGATATGGTGAATAGGCATTGGGAGATAGGAAAGATACCTGGGCTGGAAATAAAAATTCAGGAATAGTATATTGACAGTATTTAAAACCAAGAGCTTAGATGAGCTTATTTGAAGACTGAATGCAGTTAGAGAAGAGAAGCAGCTTGGGGGACTAACTTTGGGGACACTCCAGCATTTACAGTGTAGTGAGATGAAGAAGAACTAGCCAAGGAGACTAAAGAGTGGCTAGTGGGGTAGGAGTAGATCAAGAGAGAATGATGTCTTAGAATCTGAGGGAAGAACATTTTTAAAGAAGAACAAACTAGGTCAATTATGCTGACAAATTGAATAATAGGACCAAAGCTTGAATTGACCATTGGGTTAGCCAGAAGGAGATTTTTGATGACATCACAAAACACTTTCAGAAGAATGGTGGAGGTTAAGGCCTTACTTAAGTTAAATCAAGAGAGACCAGGATCAGAGTAAGTAGAAACAATAATTTCAGACCATTCTCTCAAGGAGTTATGTTGTTACAGGGAGCAGGAATTGGGGTGGTAGCTAGAGAGAAATGGATGGTTGATAGAGTATTTTTGTTTTTGTTTTTAATTTTTTAATAATTAAAAGAGAGAGAGGGAGACAACAGAATCAGAAGCAGGCTCCAGGCTCTGCACTGTCAGCACAGAACCCGACGTGGGGCTCGAACTCCTGAACAGTGGATCACTTCCTGAGCCAAAGTTGGAGGCTTAACCAACTGAGTCACCCAGGTGACCCTGTTTTTGTTTTTGTTTTTGGGTTTTTTGTTTTTTTTTAGATAGGAGACATTATAGCATATTTAGACATCCATCCAGTAGAGATGGAAAAGTTGATGTTGTAGGAGGAACCGCAATTACTGGATTGCTATTCTTGAGTGAGTTAATAGATTGTAGTGTAAATGCAAAGGGTTGGCCTTCAGAGCACAGGTAGTTCTTTCAAGTAAAAAGAAAGATGACAGAGTGTGTGGGTGCAGAAGCAGGGAGATTGGTAGATGTGGTGGGACCATATGGGCATTGTCTTCTGGTAGCTACATTATCGACTGAAAATGTGGTCATATTAGAGGTTTGAGATGAGAGGAAAAGGTGGGAAATAATTGTGTAGAAGATTGAGAGATAAGAGGATTTAGGGGAATATGGTAGAATTGCTGGGTAGCACTAAGGACTTACTAGAATTTATCAGATATCAATTTAAACTGAGACCAGGCAGCATGATTATGGTTTTTTCCAGTAACATTCCGCTGCACAGAGATTGGTATGGTGTAAACAGAACTTTGGATTTAACCAAGGTTGAAATTTTTATTTGTATAGTTTATTTTGAGAGAGAGTGTGTGTGTGCATGTGCACACAGAGGGTAGGGTTGAGAGAGAGGGAGAAGGAGAGAATCTGTTAGTGCAGAGCCAGATTCCCAAACTGCTAAATCATGACCTGAGCTGAAGTTGGATGCCTAATGACTGAGCCACTCAGGGGCCCCCAAGGTTGAAATTGTAGATTAGAATGATAGAAAGAGAAAAGGGCAAGGTAATAAGGGCATATATATAGGGAGTGAGTAGAATGGTGGACCATAAAACTTAAGCTGGATAAGGAGCTGAGAAGGCAAATATGAGAGTGGTAAGATACAGTGGGAGGTGGGGAGCGGGACAGGTAAGATAGAATGGATTGTGGGTTCTGATAGAGTTTGAGTAATAGTTGGAGTCAGAATCCTAAAGGGAATGAGTAGAAACAGAGGTGTTGGTCAGAGATTAGATGGTTAATTTGGGATTACAGCAGAGGGGTAGTTAGTAGTAATGGCAAAGTTTAGGTTATGACCCTGGGAGTGCTTTTTCCAGGTGAATAAATAGCCTTAGAGAAATTCTGCAGCCTTTCCGAGCCTTACTTTTCTCTTCTGAAAAATGGAGATAATACCTATTTTACAAACTTCACATTAAGATTAGATGATAATGTAAATGTAAAAATACATGACATATAGTATCTAGCTTGTGATAGTTTCTTAAAAGAATTTCCTTGCTTTCTTTCATAATTTTGAGCCTCATTTCCTGACCTGTGCAGAATAGCAAACTACCATAAGCATGCTTAGTATCTTATGCCACAAAATATATGGAGCCTAGTGAAATAAATTTTAAAAATCACACTACACCCATTATTGTTTTTCCTCAGTTTAATGAAGAATATCACTACCATTGCAACTATCACTATTATGTTAACAAGCACTAACATTTCTACTACAATTCTACTTCTGTTACTATTTATTCATTAAAAGAATCTCTGCCAAGGGTTTTCTTTTCTTTTTTTTTTTGCCAAGGGTTTTCACATTATTTGCATTTACTGTTATAAAATAACCCAGTGAGATACACGGTGCTGGTATATTTGTTGTTTTTGCCATTTGCCAGTTGAGGAAATGAAAGTATAGTGAAGTGTGCTACATATGATTATATTGGTTGAACTAGAACTTGAACCCAGGTCTTCTGATTAACATAACTAAATTCTTTTCATGGTGTCTCATTATTGAGAATATGTTTGCATGCCTTAGATCTGCTAATCTCTAAAGATCTCTTTTTAAACTTTAAAAAGATTTTTCTTTTTATTGTGTAGTTCTCATATATATGCATTCAATTTTTCATGCAACATGTACTTTTATAGTCTTTCTAAATGTTAGGCCATGTGTTTAGGCCCTAGGAATATGATAGAAAGACAAACATGTACCCCTACCTTCACTATAGTGAGAGTGACAGACATTGACTAACAATTACTTAAAAATATGTATAATTGAAGGAAAAATGCTGGAGCCATGTGAGTGAATAACAGAGGGACTTGATGGAGTTTGTGGGTTGGGTTGATGATGATCATGAAAGATTTATTTAAGGAAATTATATTTAAGCTGAGATCTGAAGGATGGACAATAGTCAACTAGGTTGAAGACTGAAAGGGAAAAGAGTGCTCCCTAAGGAGAGAGCTTAGCTGAAGGAATCCTCCCTCCCTCTCTCCCTCCCTTCCTTCCTCCCACCCTTCCTTCCCTCCCTCCTTTCCTTTCCTTTCCTTTCCTTTCCTTTCCTTTCCTTTCCTTTCCTTTCCTTTCCTCCTTCCTTCCTTCCTTCCTTCCTTCCTTCCTTCCTTCCTTCCTTCTTACCTCATTTCATAGTGGTCCCTTATTTTCATTATGATTTTAAAATGTATTTTAAGTGTAAATTAATAACTACAAAGCACAGTACTGAATTTTTCTCTCCGCATTCTCTGAAAAATCAATTGTTTGGACTGTTTAGGAAGGCCTGTGGTGAGTTTACCTCCCATGTTCCGTCAATTGTCATACATTAAGGCCATGGGCGAGTGTAATTTTGCTGTTTTTTTTTCCAGCTTTATTGAAAAATAATTGGCATATCTCACTGTAAGTTTAAGGTATACAGCTTGATGGTTTGATTTACATATACTGTGAAAAGATTACCACATTAGGTTTAGTTAACATCCATCATCTCATATTCATTTTGCTTTTATACTGACAGCTTTTGCTGGCACAACACACTGGATCTTTTTTCCAAAGGAAATGTGATATACTTCTGCTTGAATAAAAGAATATTTCCGTCTAAACTGATTCATTTGATGTATTACAAAAACTAATCCATTATATAAACTAATCATTTTTATCTGAAAAATATAGTTATGAGGTTTTTTTAATTCTTTTTTTCCTTTAACTTATTTGTTTATTTATTTCTTTGACACAGAATGCGCACACACACGGGCTGGGGGGAGGGGCAAAGAGAGAGGGAGAAAGAGAAAATCCTAAGCAGTTTCTCTCTCGGCGCAGTATGGAACCTGATGTGGGGCTTGATATTATGAATATGAGATCATGACCTGACCCAAAATCAAGGGTTGGACACTTAACTAACTGAGCCACCCAGATACCCCAAGGTTTTTTTTAGCTCTAAGTAGTAGCATTTATGTAGCGCAAGGTAGCATACATTGCTATAGTAGAAAATCTGTGTGGCACAAGAAGGAAGATCTTAGGAGATGATTATTATAACCCATCAGTGCAAGCATCTCATTTTTAAAATCAAAATACCCTCCATTGTTATGATAAGTTATAAAATATGTTTCACTAGTGGAGGTGCATACTAGAACTGACTAAGGAATTAACAAAGTAGAAGAGAAGCTTTGAAAGGGACATTGGCTACAAAAAACAAAAGATGAATAATTCTTTGACTTTACCAGGAGATTGCTGAGCGTATTTATCAAGTAAAGGTGATGGAACTTGCTTAGAATGATTCCAAGCCACAATGGGATGCTGGCTAAGCATTGGTACAACACAGAAACCGATGTAGAACATTGCTACCATAGAACTCTTTTGTCAGAGAAATAGACTTCTCAAGTATATAAGTGATTGTTTATGATTTTTTCCCAGCTGTATCAATTTATGTAAGAGAATAATATAATGTAGTTGAAAGAGAATGTACTTTAAAGGTACCCAGCCTTACCTATATCTCAGTACTACCATATAGCCCATCTGTATCTCAGTACTGCCATACTCTTGTGTGATCTTGAGTGATTTTTTAAATCTGTCTGAGCCTCAGTTACACCATCTCTAAATTTAGGAAAATATCTTAATGAAATAATGAAATTTGATATCCATAATGATGACCTGAGACAGTGAAAGGTCTGGAGAGTTTGAACTCACTAATTTTTATAGCATTAGCTTTGTCTGGAATTGTAATCCTTGTATTACTTTATTCCATTATCAAGAACAGTTAATGAATCAAGATAGTCTTTGCAGAGGTATAAAGGAATAAAGCATATGTAGTGTTTCTCCCTATATATGATAAAATTTTACTACCTATATAAACCACTGTAAATACATTTTCAACTATAAAAAAATCCATTCTGTTTCACAGTGCTAGCCAGTAAGCATAAAGTTAGCCAACTTTTTCCTTTTTCCTGCCTAATACTTTTCTGTCCCTCTTTGAATTTAGGAGCATGTATCCTGTTTGGAAATCTTTTCTTGAGGGAACAATGCAGGTAGCCCAGTCTCGGATCAATATATGTGAAAACTATAAAAACTTCATTTCTGAGCCTGCAAGGACAGTGAGAAGCTTAAAAGAACAACAACTAAAAAGGGTATTGTTTCTATTCTTTTCTTGTATGCATTTTAATATCTCAGTGCTCCATTTGTAATGGGTTATGTTAATTGCACCTTGAGCTTTTCTATATGGTCATAAATACTTCTGATTTCAACATAGACTTTTTTATTTCAACATGTTACTAGGATTTTTTAATGTCATCATATTCTTTCTAACTGCTGCATTTTATTAGCTGACAAAAGTAAGTATAATTTGAATCTGGACATTCTGAAACCTCAGTGAACACTTACAAATATCACTTTTCAACCTAATTCAGGTAAATAGATTTAAAATTTTCAAATAGATCTTCTTTGATGATACAGAAATCAAAAATTCATAGAAAAAAATCTCTATTAAATTTGTTTATGAGGCACTTGCTATTGAAGGTAGTTGATTAAATTGTATCCTTTTTTGGAGATCGAGTTACAAAAACAAATTATTATGATGCCGAATAAGATAATTAAATTCTTCCTATAGAAGTACTAATAGTTTAAAAAATATTTAATCATTTAAGGAAATAGTAATTCAGAAGCCATCAATTGGTTCGATTCTAATTATCATTTGGATTTTCAGAATTGTTTTACAGAATCTAAAAAAACTTAATTTTCCTTGTTTGCCAAAGATGATTTTGTAGCATAAAATCAGTATGTTAAATGTATGTTGTGTTTATATTAGATTTTCATCTCTTCCAAGCACTTGTATAATATCACTTGGTTTTATCATATCTGTATAGGAATGCTTTTGTTTTGTTCAGAATTACCTTTTTC
Organism: Hyaena hyaena; assembly: GCF_003009895.1. Taxonomy (NCBI): domain Eukaryota; kingdom Metazoa; phylum Chordata; class Mammalia; order Carnivora; family Hyaenidae; genus Hyaena; species Hyaena hyaena. The sequence goes on from NW_024082522.1 coordinate 89,340, forward strand.
AGAATTCCATAACCACTGACCAAACAATGCTTTTGAGTTGTAAGAAAATGTGTTGTATGTATGTTTATCTATACATGTATGCAGAGAGAGGGTAGGAGATAAAGGCAGAAGATTCATACTAGCATAGTGTCCTAACTAGGAGGAAATACTGTGTTTCAGATAGCCAGTGCATTCACCAAATCTAATTGAATTACTGGAGAATTTCTACTTTTCTCAGTATGAGAATATTTTGAGTTTCTCTTCCATTGGGAGAATAGTTTCTGCCCTGAACCAGCATTCCTGGGCAAAGAGTGTTTAATGAGATATGACAAGTCCTCATGTCTGTAAGTTACATTATATTACAGCTGAAAAAAAATGGTGTTTATGTTCCATCTAAGCAATTGTTAGACATTAGGTACATATTAGGTATACCCGTTATGACTCTGAGATTACAGGTGACAGAAACCTACTTCAAACTAGCTTAAACCAAGAAAATAATGTATTAGCTTGTATAACTGAAAATTCCAGAGGTGGATCCAGGTGGTTAAATGATGGTATTAGAATTCAGTCCCTCTTTCCATCCATTAAGTCTGTTTTCCCCTAAAGGCTTCATTCTCTAGCAACCCTCCACATGGTGGCCCCCAAAATATAGGATTTACAAATCTTACGGCTAGCAATCCCACACTTTCCATTTTCCGAAAAGTTCCAATGAAACTTCCCAAATTGAGGCTCATTGGCCTGTCTTGGGTTACAGGCCTTCCCCCAAGTTAGGGGTTACAGTCCTCATGAAAACTATATGTACTAAAAAGTACATCTATGTACTAAAAGTACTATATGTACTAAAAAGTACATCTTTGGAAAAGATGATTTTCCAAAAGAAAATTGAGACAGGTTTCCAAAGAAAAACAAGGGGAATAAAGACAGACCAAGCAAAACAACAGATAGCCACTACAATTGGTTTCTCCAGTTGTACTTACCAAGTTTTACAACAGACTGACTCCATATGGGATAAATAGATGATCTATTCTCTTTCCTTTGCTTCTCTAACCATCCCTCCATCTTTTTGTCTTTCGGATTAATCGTGTATTTTTCATTTCTTTTTTTTAACTTCAGTGTGATAAGAACAGTTAACATGAGATCTAACCTCTTAACAGATTTTTAAGTCTACACTACAGTATTGTTATCTGTAGGCACGATGTTATACAGCTAATCTTGGGCTTACTTATTTAGTATAACTGAAATTTTGGTTGGTTGGCAGTTCTCTCTTTCCTCTCCCTCCAGCCCTTGCTGACCATAATTCTGTTCTTTCCATGAGTTTGACTATTTTAGACACTTCATGTAAGTGGAATCATGCAGTATTTGTTCCTTTGTGACTGGCTTATTTCATTTAGGGGAATGTCTTGAAGGTTCACCTATGTTGTTGCATATTGTAGGGTTTCATTCTTTTTTTTTTTTTTTTCTTACAAATAGTTTATTGTCAAGTTGGTTTCCATATAACACCCAGTGCTCATCCCCACAAGGGCCCTCCTCCATGCCCATCTCCCCCCCCCCCCCCCACCCCCCCGTCCTCCCGTCCTTTCT
>NW_024082522.1:96995-130174 GCF_003009895.1 Hyaena hyaena
AATAGTTTATTGTCAAATTATTTTCCACATAACACTCAGTGCTCATCCCCAAAGTGCCCTCCTCCATGCCCATCCCCCCCTTCCCCCCACATCCATCAGTCCTCAGTTTTTGTCAGCATTCAAGAGTCTCTCATGGTTTGCCTCTCATCCCCTTACTTTTAATATGAAGGTATCTTCCAGTCTAAAATGAGTTTCTTGTAGACAGCATATAGATGGATTTTGTTTTTTAATCCATTGTGCTACCCTGTGTCTTTTGATTGGAACATTCAGCCCATTTACATTCAGTGTTATTATTGAAATATGTGGGTTTAGAGTCTGTAGGTTTTCATTCTTTTTTAAGGCTGAATAATACTCCACTATGAATATATTCTACATTTTTTATACATTCATGCATTGTTCAATACTTAAGTAGTTTCCTTACTTTGGCTTTTGTGAATAGTGCTGCTGTGAACATGGGGGTGCTAATGTCTTTTTGAGAACCTGATTTCAATTCTTGTGGATAAATACTCAGAAGTGGGATTGCTCCGTCACAGTATGATAGTTCTATTTTTAATTTTTTGAGGAACTGCCATACTGTGTTCCTTATTGTACCATTTTGCATTTCCAGCAGTGTATAAGGGTTCCTGTTTCTCCACAACTTCACCAATGCTTATTATCTTTTTTTAATGTGTATATAATAACTATCCTAATGGTATGCAGTATCTCACTGTGGTTTTTACTCGCATTTTCCTGATGATTAGTGACACTGAACAATCTTGTATTTTTCTTTTCTTTTTTAAAAAATAATATTTCCCCCCACATGGTGTTTGAACTCATGATCTAGAGATGAAGAGTCATATGCTCTACTGTCTGAGTTAGCTAGGCACCGCAGTTGTATTTTTTATTATCAAATTTTGCTCCACTATTAGCTTTTTAATTTTATAATCTTGTATTATTCTAATACGAGTTACCCTAGAGATTCCAGTGTGCCTCTCTGACTTATTCCAGTTTACCTGGAATTGGTACTTACACTATTCTCCACACTTTCAATTAACTTAATAAAGTTTACCTGGAATAAGTATTTACTACATTAGACACAATATAAAAATATTCCAACAGTGTAATTCCATTTGCCTCCCCATTATAACTTTTGTGCTGTCAGACCTTTTGAATTTGACCATATGACTCTTGTACTTTTTATGCATTTTCTGTATTTCCATCTTTTTTTTTCTTTCTTTACTTTAGTCTGAATATTTTCTACCAGTATCTTACAGTTCACTAATACTCTGTTTTGCTATTTCTAATCTGCTTTTAAAACATATTTTGGAGTCTTAATGTATTTTTCAGTTCTAGAATTTTTATTTTATTTTTAAAAAACTAGTTATGTGTTTCTGGTGCAGTTGTTCTCCATATTTTTCCTTTACTCTCTAAAATAGTTATTCCTAATTTATGGTTCATGATTCCACTGTCTGAATCACTATAGGTCTCCTTTTTCTTTTTTAAAGTTTATTTATTTATTTTGAGAAAATAGAGTGTGAGCGGCTCTGCACTGTCAGTGCAGATCCCAATGTGGGGCTCAGTCCCACAAATGGTGAGACCATGACTGAACCAAAATCGAGAGTCAGACACTTAATCAACTGAGCCACCCAGGCATCCCAAGGCCTCTTTTTATCATTTACTGTTTTTCTTGGGTTTGGGTTACTGGGGTCAACTGTTTTAGTATGCCTCACAATGCTGGACATTGTGAATGAAAATTATAGAGGCTCTGGAAGATGTTTTTTATTTCCAAAAAGAGTTAAGTTTTTTGGCAGGCAAATAGAATACTGTCAGATCACCTTGGTCCTGTTAGGGTCTGGTTTTAGTCTTTCTTAGGGCTGGTCTGTTTCACCGTTGTCCATATTTCTAGAGTTTTAACTCTAAGTATAGGGTGCCTACCAAAACCCTTCTATTTTGACAAGACTTGACTCTAACCTCTGTCTTCTTAACATCATCTAGCTGCTCTGATCCTCTGGCAATTGCTCAGCTCATTAGCCTTTCAGCTACTCTACCAGATGTTTTGGGGTTTTACCCCATACATGCCATTTAGAGGTTAACTTGGGGAAATTGTATACAGATCTTTGGACTTGATTCTCTACAGCTTACTTCTTTCCAGAATTTAGCCTCCCAAGTTTTTCCTCTTGTAGTATCCTTAAACTCCAATATTTGTTTCCTTAATCTAATAAGAGTGCCTGTTTCTCTGCACCCTGATTTGACAAAAGTCCTAAGGAAAAAAGTCACCTTAAATGTAGAGCTTACCTATGGGCTTCCCTTCTTCCATATATAATAGTCCTGTAAGACCAATGTGTATTATTGCTCGTTAGTGCTGGTAGCTTTTTAAAACCTCTTTGTCCAACTTTTATAGTTTCTAGAATAGAGGAAGGTAGTCTGAAACAACTTGTTCTGTCATTATCATAACCAATTTTGTTTTCTCTCAATCACATTTTAATGTTCACATTCTTTTAAAAATTTTCTCTATTTTGGGGGCACTAGGGTGGCTCAGTCAGTTAAGCATCCAACTTTGGCTCAGGTCATGATCTCAGGATTTGTGGGTTCGAGCCCCGTGTTGGACTCTGTGCTGACAGCTAGCTCAGAGCCTGGAGCCTGCTTTGGAATCTGTGTCTTCGTATCTCTCTGACCCTCCTCTGCTCATGCTGTCTGTCTGTCTGTCTCTCTCTCTCTCGGTAATAAATTTTAAAAAACATTTAAATTTTTTTTCAATTTTTCTCTATTTTGGCAATTTTCTTTTCTAAGACTTGGGGTAAATTCAGCCATGTTACAACTATAAAACGTCTGACCATTGTGATTATAATGACAATAATATTGTAGCTTTTTCTAAATCATTTTCTGTATGCTGGCAATTGCTATAAACGAAAACAAGAGCCATAATAATCTAAGACTTTTGCCATTTTTAAAAATTGAGGTATAATTGACATAACATATGAATTTCAGGTGTATAATGTAATGATTCGATATTTGTGTATATTGCAAAATGATCACCACATTAAGTCCAGAAGTCTAATTAACATCCATCATTTTATTGATTCATTAGTAATACTTTAGTTCATATCTTTCTCATGCGTACTAGAGTTTATGTTTTTTTGAAGTATTTGGGATTTACATTGGGATAGTACTTTAGAGTTTGTAAACAGCTACCATATCCATTATAGTCTCATTTGATTTTCCTATCAACTTGTTAGGTATGTAAATCTTATTATTTTACAAATGATAAAACCTAGGCTAAAAAATGTTAAAGAGACTTAGTAGTAAATAACATAGCAGGAACTTAAATATACTACTTCCTAATTCCAAATCCTATGCAATCTTTTAAAAACACTTGAACTTTAATATTTAAAAAGTTTACAGAAAAATACATACAGTTCCTTTACCTTGGTATACTACTTAATTCCCTTACTCCTTTTATCTTCTTAGTTTTTTGCGGTAGTTATGATTAATGCATTGATCATTTTTTAGGATATCTCATTTTCTTCTATTTCCCAATTAATTGTGCATGTTTCTATACAATCATTATGTTTACTGTTTTTAATATCTGAATGAATTTTTTATTATTCTACTTTACTCATACCTTTGTTTTTGGACATTACGACTAAGTCTGCAATAAAAATTAAGTTTTTTCTTTGAAGTTATTTTCTTAGAATGAATTTCTAGGACATGACTACTGGGTTAGAGAATCTACTGGTTTGTAGGACTATAATGTTTTGGCTTCAGTTGCTGTTTATTTTTATTCCTCTCTTCAAGTTATTGCCAAGTATATCTATCCTAAGGTAGATACCATACTTCTTTAGGTATCATACTTTTAATTTTTTCACTAGAACCCTAGTATCCAAGTTTGTCACCATTTTATATGATTCCTTATCCTTAATGTAAACTTGTGCATTCATTTCTGTGTCTGCTTAGTGCTGATAACTTTTTTTTTTTAATGTTTTATTTATTTCTGAGAGAGAGAGAGAGAAAGAGTGAGCAGGGAAGGAGCAGAGAGAGAGGGAGACACAGAATCTGAATCAAGCTCCAGGCTCTTAGCTGGCTGTCAGCACAGAGCCCTACACGGGGTTCGAACCCATGAACTGCGAGATCATGACCCGAGCTGAAGTCAGACGCTTAACCGACTGAGCCACCCAGGTGCCCCAGTGCTGATAACTCTTGTAAAGAGCTGGGCTTATACTGTACTAAGTCTTTTTTTTTTTTTTTTTAACATATAGGCATTATTAAGTAAGCTTCTTTTTAAATATGTAACTTAGTCCATCTCAGAAAACTGGATTCCTATGAAAAAATTTATTTTAAATTTGGAAAGGAAATCTTAGGTAATCTTTTTCTTTGCAAATTAAGTTTGATGACTTGTATGTAATAAATATTTTTGGTGCAGGCATATCTCAAAAACATTGTAGGTTGGTTTCAGACCACTATGATAAAGCAAATATTGCAGTAAAGTGAGTCAAATGAATTGTTTGGTTTGAAGTGTATATAAAAGTTAATGTTTGTACTATCGTGTAGACTATAAGTGTTCAGTAGCTGTGTCTAAAAAAAACAATATACATACCTTAATTTAAAAATACTTTATTACTAAAAATGCTATCTATTATCTGAATTTTCAGTGAGTCATAATCTTATTGCTGATAGAGGGTCTTGCCTTGATGTTGGTGGCTTCTGCTGATCAGGGTAGGGCAGTATGTGCTGAAGGATGGTGCAGCTGTGGCAATTTCTTAAAATAAGACAACAATGAAGTTTGCTGCATCCATTGACTCTTCCTTTCACACATAATTTCTCTGTAGTGCCTGATGGTGCATTTTACCCACAGTAGAACTTCTTTGACAATTAGAAGCAATCCTCTCAAATCCTGCTGCTGCTTTATCAACTAAAATTACATAGTATTCTAAATTTTGTTGTCATTTCAATAGTCTTCACTTGGAGTAGATTCCTTCTCGAGAAACCACGTTCTTTGCTCATTCCTAAGAAGCAGTTTCCTGTCCATTCAAGTTTTATCCTGAGATTGCAGCAATTCAGTCACATCTTCAGACTCTACGTCAGATTCTAGTTCTCTTGCTATTTCCACCACATCTACAGTTCTTCCATTAAAGTCTTGAACCTTCAATTTGTTAAAAATGCAATATATGCAGCAAAGGAAAGCAAAGTGCAATAAAATGAGGTGTGCCTTTGTTTTGCTATGTGCGGAGCTCTTTCCTTTGATGAAAACTCAAATTACTCTCAGTTGAAACAGTTAATTTTGGTAATGGAAAACATTTAGTTAAGGATTTACTGAATGCTAAGGAAGAATATATCCCAAAAGGTCTCTTCATTGTACACATAGGCTATCTATCTAATATTATTTGATGAACAGTATCTTAGAAACTTATGTAAAGGGAAAGAAAAAACAAGAACAGAATCACCCTGAGTTTTCTGGTGATATTTTCGAGAAATCTTTCAAAAATATGAACTATAAGTTCTGCCTGATGCTGTCATATGTATAGAAAGTAATTTAATTAGTAGCCTTTTATAGATGAAAATGAATTAAGTAATCAGGTCTAAGAGATACATCTTATTCTTCAATGGTAGGGAAGTGAGCAGTGAGTGGCCGTGTGTGGGTCTGTGCACATGTATGCACATAGTTCTCAGGTGCCCATGGTATTCACTTTGCGTGAGTATTCTGATATCCTAGCCACATTATGTGCAATCCCCCATGAAAAGCTTTGACCTATTGTGCTTAGTTTCCTCTCAAAACACTCAATTTAGCAGACCCTTTTAGTGCATGTAAATTACCACAGGGTTTTGAGCTTCCCTTCTTCATTGATTAGTTTTTCTGAGATGTCAAGCTCTGTTGTTTTGGATGAACATTTTGGTTTTAAATGCCTTATACCTCATTCCTCTTTTAAATAATCCATCTCATTTTCCCATTAAACATGGTTGTATTTTTCAGACCATGCCCTAGTTTTTGGTTCTTAGTAATCTAACTAAAGTCATAGAACACTTTCTGTGCTCTCCACAGCTGCAAACGTGGCATTATTGGGATGTTTAGCACTTTTCTGCGGGAGTGTCAGGTTGTCATGGCATTATTTTTTACTATTTTAAGATAAAGTATCTCTACATGAGACTTTAAAAATATGATCTTCACAAAATGAGTATGTACTGTAATGGATTACATGGTAAATGACAGCATCATTTTCCCACTATCTGACTTTGGGTAAATTATTTAACCTCTTTAAGTCTATTTCCTTATCTTAAAATAGGACTAGTATGAGTACTTTCACCAGAGTCATTTGGAAAAGTAAATATGATAATATTTATAAAGTACAAACTTAGTGCATTCTGCCTATGCGTGCCCATAGGGAGTCTTCTTAAGTGTAACTAAACATTGAGACTGTCATGATTATCGTAGGCCATACCTGGCATGAGGCTTACTTAGAAGGACGTTAGAACAGGGAACACAGTACACCAGCAGGGCAGCCTCTAGCACTAGTATATTTAGTTCTTTCATCGTTGTATGCCTCAGTCTACATAGCCAGCCACAGTTACTCTGTTTGGTTCCTCAGGTAAGAGGTCTAGGGCAAGAGAATGAGACTCACATGTACTCACTGTAGGGTAGCCACAGGCCCTAGCGGAGACTAAAAGCTTTTATTACAACTTTACAGACAGAGCTTCCAAAGTCTATGCGAAGGACACATCCAGACACAGGAATCACCATACTCTCAAAAGCCTAAAGCTAGGGCTTCTCTGCCAGATATTTATAGTTCATTTGTACTTTGATGCAATTTGCCTATCAGGTTCATAAGCAGTGTTGCCAAATAACACAGTTGACATTGTGTCTTCATCACGTTTCTGTTGAAACACAGACCTAGAAAGTTAAGCAAGGGTCCACTTTTCATGCAGAGGAGAAAAAGGTGGCTTTTTAACCCTTTATTCACAGCCTGAAACTTGATAAGTGCTCAATAAATATCCCCATAGAGAACCTTCCAGGTTTTGTACTTCTTGTAAAGTAGTTCCTTTCTTTTTATTTTTTTTTAATGTTTATTTATTTATTTTCAAGAGAGAGCACAAGTGGCAGAGGGGCAGGGAAAGAGAGACACAGAATCTAAAGCAGGCCCCAGGCTCTGAGCTGTCAGCACAGAGCCTGACATGGGACTCGAACCTATGAACTGTGAGATCATGACCTGAGCTGAAGTTGGATGCTCAACTGACTGAGCCACCCAGGCGCCCCAAAGTTGTCCCTTTCTTAACACCTAATAATTTCTGGGAAAGTCTAGCCTGTATGTCACACGTGTAAGTTTGTATTTTATCCGTGCTGTTCCAGTGTCCTTGCTCTACTCCATGCTGTTCAGCCTGGCACAGTAGTCCCTCACCAATGTCTCCTCCTACTTTGCTGAGTTTTTTGTCAGTCTCCACTAAATACTATTTCAGGCTCAGAAGTTTTTCAGTGAGGGCTTCCCTGAATTGGTCTCAGGCTGGTAAAACTTTGCAGTGGTTTGTTTCAAACTGTGAAAAGTGTTTCCCCTTTGGATATCCAGAAGAGTTCCAAAGCATTGTTACTTTGGCCCCAGTGATAAGAATTTATTGATTAAATATTTCTTCGAGTTAATTGTGTCTGTCCCTTCTCCCAGGGTATATATATGTATCCAAAGAATTGAGCTGGCAGTAATTTTAAGTGTAGTAACTGTTATGTGGTACCCGGGTTTCTTGCTTCTCTTTTTCATCTTGGACTTAATGCTCAACTTGTCAGATTTCACTCCTTCTTTCCCAGAGTAGAATTTTTAACTACCTTTACACCAACAGTTCCCCAAGCATATAGAGACTTTATTAAGATTATGAAGAGTGCTCGCTTTGGCAGCACATATACTAAAATTGGAATGATACAGAGAAGATTAGCAGGGCCCCCGTACAAGGATTATGAAGAAATACAGAATTGCTTTATCCTTTTGCCTTTAGTGCCATGATATCTCCAACAATAAAAGCATTTTCATTGTTGCTCTTCTTTTGCCTTACCTTACTGTCAGTCATCAGTGGCACTGAGGTTATTTCTCAAAGCAGAGTTGTAAGCAAACTGGAACAGTATTCAATACCTTACTTGAGATGGGAGTACCAGCTGTTCACTAGATTTTAATTTGCAATTTGAAGGAGACTAAAAGTGCTGATTTTTCTCCTGGGTTTCCATCCTGAGGGCATGGTATATAGTCCTTAGGACAAATTCATTTTCTGTAAGCCTGAAAACTAATATCATAATATTTGCACTTTGTATTTTAAGTGTGTGGACCAGTTGACGAAGATCCAAACTGAATTACAAGAGACGGTGAAAGATTTAGCTAAAGGCAAAAAGAAGTACTTTGAGACTGAACAGATGGCTCATGCAGTACGGGAGAAAGCTGACATCGAGGCAAAGTATGTGTTTTAGCATTTCTGAAAAAGTAATTATGCAAATAAATGTTATTTTTGCCAGTACTTTGTTTTCTATTAATATAGGGCATAGACTCATTCTTAGGTTATGTTGGTTTTGTCTGACCTATAAATGGTACATACTTTCAAATTTTTCTTTTATGTTGGCTGATCTCATTTAAGTTAATATAGCAATAAGAGTATGTTTGATCAGTTTTCACTTTCAATTGAATTTTGAAAAGGAAAGAAGACAAATGAACATTGTATTGAAAACTTAGCAAAAGCCTGTTGAAGTTGCTATGATATCTGAATATCAGAATTTAAGAGCCTCATTTTTTTCATGCTACACTCTAAATGAGTTGTAGTTGGAAATCGCTGATCCTCAGCATGCCATTGAAGGACCTTGGCATGTCAAATAAGTAAGAGCACTAACCTCAGTATAGAAACCCAGACCCGGGCACAGTTTCTCTTTTATGTGAAGTTCTAATACATAGACTTTTTAAATGTGGGCCTTAGCAACTGTGTGAATTTTACTTTTAATATATGTGACTTATAAGTCCTTTATTTTGAGAATAATTAGGAAAAAAGAAATCGTCATTTGGTACAGAAGGAACTGGCAATTGGTAATTAAAAGAGATATACAACAAGCAGTAGAGATTTTTGCTATGACAAGTTGAGGAAAGATAAAAAGGTTTTGAGAAAAAATAAACCTGTGTCAAGGAATGATACTCCAAAGAGTGAGGAGAGCTGAGATTCCCATTTAATGCAAAGTCTAGGACTCTGAACTCCTAATCATGAAATCAGAAAGGTTATGAACACTTGTACAGACTAGCAATTAGTGGGCGAGGTTCTTTAATATGCTTTTATCTGCAAGAAGTTAAGCAATCTCATAAGCCTCTTGTGAAAATTTAGCGTATCCTCGAAAGTTTATTTAGTACCAAAGGATGACAGATGAATACTCATGAAGTACTTAATGTTACTGGAAAACATATTTAACATTTCCCTAATTTAGTTTATTGTTTTAATGATTTTTTTTGTGAGCATACAAATATTTCCTATACTTTCATAGAATCAATGAACCTATCTTCCCAATAAGACCTGAAGGATTTAGATTAGATGATCTCTAACAGGAATTTCCTGTCCTAGTGGTTTTTATGAATTTGTTTTTTAAAACTCTCAGGGATTCCAGAACAGAGAGTTGACAGATTTGTAGAGCATATATAAATACCTACTTTAGCTAAGGGCCACACAGTATAAATGAGAACGATTGCAAGGCTGTTCCTAAGAAGTCTGGATTTGACAGGGTCTAATTCACAGATGCTGATCTCAAGAAACTGCCTTCTTATATGGTCCAAATTCAAAGGGGTTGTAGCAGATAAGACATTTTAACTCAGTGTGTAACTTCTCTGAAAGATTCATTCAACTATAGAGTAAGAAATGTCTCTTTATCTTCATTCACTCACTAAACATTTATTGAATAATTATACTGGTTGCTGTGAGTACAAAGATGAGTAAGATAAGCTTTGTTTCCTTAAGAAATGTAAAGCCTAGAATTAAAGACAAATGTGTTTAAAAGTAACGTTATGATTTGTTTATTCACAGCAAATTCAAAGAAATTAAGTGACTAATGTCACTCAGTAACTAACATGCTTATTTACTGTAATTGTGTGAAAACACTGTTTTGTGAGCCTAGAAAATAGATTCATTTTGTGTAACAAAAAAAGAAACCTTTATAGAAGAAGTGGTGTTTCCACAGAATCTTGAAGAAGTTGGGAAGGAGGATCAGAAAGGGGAAGTGAAAACTAGACTACATGTAGTTTCAGTAGGTGATTTGACAGACGGTAAGATGTGCACATTAGGACTGAGCGCATAAGGAAGAGGGATACCATTTGAAGGGAAGAATGAGTCCCATTTTGCATATGTAGGTTCTAAAGAGCCTATAGGACATAGAGGTGAATAAATTTGGTAGGGGCCCAAATATCTAACTCTCAGATGAGAATAGGGCCTGAAGATCTTGGTTTCAGAGCTGATTGCCTATCAGATGATAGCGATAGGGATGAAATCATATATAAGATGAGAAATTGAGTTTGAGACCCTAAGGAACATTAATTAACATTTGGAAGTATGAAGATGAAGAGGAATGTGCAATACAATTCAATTTTTGTATATATCTAATTTATTATAGATCATAATTTTTGAGCACAGGAACTGCATTTTTCTTATTTTTAATGTTTATTTTTGAGAGAGAGAGAGAAGGGGGAACACAAACAGGAGTTGGGGGGCAGAGGGAGGAGGAGACACAGAATCTGAAGCAGGCTCTAGGCTCCAAGCTGTCAGTACAGAGCCTGACACGGGGCTCAAACCCACAAACTGTGAGATCATGACCTGAGCTGAGGTCGAATGCTTAACAGACTGAGCCTCCCAGGCGCCCCAGGAACTGTATTATTTCTATTAATAATACCTTCTTAAGTACCACACAAGAATTATATGAGGATTAGCAAATGAAACAGAAACTAGAAACTTAAAACCTTATATTGGAAAATCCAGGTGCAACTCAGACTATTTAGATAATGACTACAATAAAAAATGAGAATCCAGGATACCCTAGTCTTTTTTTTATCTTGAACAGGCTCTCCCAAATTAATGTGGGGAAGTAGTTAGGATGCGTATGTGAACATCTCTGTTTCTCTTTTGTTAGAAAGGTCATAGGCTGCTTTTGCTATCCTCCTTGCATTTGCTGTACAGAGACTGGCTCGCTGCACCTTCCATTCCCAAGTGGTCTGCACCTTGACTTCGTGTTATGGCATAGCTTCTAGCACATGTCCTGAATTCTCCCATGGCAATCACCATGACACTGCAGTCAAGACAAACACTGACGCTTCAAAAGTCACTGGTCGTGGGAGTGTTGGTCATTCCTTAGTGTTGGTTGACTTTCTCCCTCTGGTTATCTCTAGTTGTCTGGGTGAGACCAGCATTTTGTTGGATTATTGTTTCCTTCCCAAACTAAAAGAGATTGAGAGAAATCAGGACACCAGAATGGGAGAAGATTAAATAGAACAAAATCATATAGGGCAGAGAGAACAAGGACTTTCTCACTGTGTTCTAAATACTATATTAACAGTGGAGAGAGCACACAGACAGGCACCCAAACAAGGACTTTTTAAAAAAAATTTTATTTTTATTTTTTATAGTTTATTGTCAAGTTGATTTCCATATAACACCCAGTGCTCATCCCAACAAGTGCCTTTCTCCATGCCCACCACCCCTTGTCCTGTCTCCCCCACCCCCATCAACCCTTAGTTTGTTCTCAGTATTTAAGAGTCTCTTATGGTTTGCCTCCCTCCCTCTCCTTAACTATTTTTCCCCTTCCCCTCCCCCATGGTTCTCTGTTAAGTTTCTCCTGTTCCAAGTGAGTAAAAACACAAGGACTTTTAATGGGAGAAAAAATGGAATTAAGGACTTTCAAGAGCCCAAAAATATCATACTGTAGATTGCATTGCAGGTGTTGTTACAGCATATTGCACATGGCCCTGAAAGCCTGCTAATTTTTGCCTTCATAGATTGGTTATCCCTAGGCTTCCTTAAGCTTTCTTATAGGAACTAAAGTGTGCGAAATTGTATAATGGAAATAACCTGTAGTTTCATGACTCTTGTTTATTAAGAGACACCAGTATACTGGATTTGTCAAATTGTATATTTGTCATTCAGGATATTTTTATTAAATATCCCAATATTTTTTGTTGCACTACAATATTCTTCCTGTAGTAAAATAAAGGAAAATAGTCATTGCTCTTGGTTTTCCATTCGTTAGTTCTCTTTTGGAATAGTGTTGTGGAAAAGTGTCATTTTTAAAAAGTTTGGAATTATAATAATAAGTTTAATATGATAGAATTTTATAATTTTATTAAACATACTATTTCCTGTTTTATTATAGATCTAAACTTAGTCTTTTTCAATCAAGAATCAGTTTACAGAAGGCAAGTGTAAAGGTAAGTTTTTGAAAACTTTATTTCACAATTGAGAAACCTTAGGTTATTTTAAAAAATTGGTTTATTTGAGGGTTGAAGTCAGTTATTTCCACCAAACTTAGAGAAGCTATTAAAGTCTTTAACTTAGGGAAGAAGTTTCTTCCCAGTTCATGGAAGTTTTTCACCCCATGAACCAAAGTCAGTAGTTTGGACACCATTTGCTTGTCAAGATTGGTTCAGGGATAGGAGTTTCTATGCCTTACCTGCTTAGGTAGCCTATTTTCTATAACTCTTAGTCCACGGGCTCTAGAAAATCTCTACAAAATCTATTTCATTCGTATTTACATCCTTGAGCAAATACTCTGGGCCAGTGCAAGTGAGACTTTTCTGTGGGACACTCAAGCTGTGGATACATGATAAGTAAAGTATAGTAACCCGCCTTGGCTTTCAGGATCCCAACTAGCACACAGTTCTTTTGGCACATGACAAGTGTTGATTTTTTTAAAAACTTTTCTAACTCTTACAGATTTACCCATGTCTTTGAAGATAAGGTACTTACTTAGTTTGGGAACCTTTCTTTTCCCATCTGAATAAAATGAGCAAAATATATTGAAGTTTCCTGAAAAGCCTTGGAAGTATGTTAAATGGAAATAATAAATATGTAAAAACACTCTTACCATGTATAATAGTGCTAATCACCATTTATTTAATTTCTTAATAGCGTTGAATTTTTTTAAAAAATTTTTATTTAAGTAAATTGTGTGCCACATGTAGAGCTCGAACTCACAACCCTGTGATCAAGAGTCACCTGCTCCACTGATTGAGCCAGCCAGGTGCACCTAGTGTTGGGTATTTTTTATGTGTATGAATATTTCTCCACGTGGTTACCTTTACTCTTTTTGGGGAGTCATTAATTGCCAGCTAAGAATGGTATCCTCCTATATTTTACAGTTCAGTGTCATTTTGCATTGATTTTTTTTTTTCTTTTACTATGTTTTAGTTAAAAGCCCGGCGATCTGAATGTAATTCCAAAGCTACCCACGCAAGAAATGATTATCTTCTTACATTAGCAGCAGCAAATGCACACCAGGATCGCTACTATCAAACAGATTTAGTTAACATTATGAAGGTAATACAGCCTTAATATTTTGGTAATTTTGTTTCGTTGAAGACAAAACACTCATGAGTTGAATTAGGTAGATAGGATTGAGTTGAAGTACAGTCACAGCCAGGCTTCTTTGCAATTTGTTGAAGTATTCTTGATACTGTTTGGGTAGCCTCTCTTTCAGGTAGTTCTGAATTAATTTTTAATATAAGAAATCATTCAAAACCAAATCACAGTAAAAGACTGTATTATGTATTAGTCTCTAGCAATGGCAGATATTTACTATATAACAGCTATTAATATATAAGATACAAAATAAGATTATTGTTTTAAATCTTAAATTTTAAAATTTCATAATTTTATCCTTAATTGATATGGAAACTCCTACATTAATGTTTTATGATTTTAAGTGCCCATGAGAAGACAAGAAAATGTCTAGTAGTTCTATGAAAATGTCTCTATGCTAGGTATCACTCTAAAATGTAGATCGATTGTATTATGTTTCTTATCTACTCAGCTCTGTCTTGGTCTCTCTGATTATACATCTGTGTATGTCTTTAACTTTCACTGAAGTAAAGGAAAAGGGGTGGGAGAAGAAAACCTTTTTAACTTACTGCCAGGTCCCCACTTGTTGCTGGTATATAATTTCTACATAGAGTGTATCTCATTTTCTCCTCTCTTCTCAAGGACCCAAACATTTAATTTTTCTGTCTCTCTTCCTCTTATATTTTCAACCCATCCTTTTCAAATGTGTTGTTCTTTTTTTAATGTTTTTTTAAAATTTTTTTATTTTAGAGAGAGAATGGGGGAAGGGCAGAGGGAGACAGAGAGAGAGAGGGAATCCTAAGCAGGCTCCTTGCTCAGTGTGGAGCCCAACACGGGGCTCGATCCCACAACCCTTCGTTCATGACCTGAGTCGAAATCAAGAGCCAGACACTCAACTGACTGAGCCGCCCAGGTGCCCCTCAAATGTCTTGTTCTTGTTGACTCTCAAAACACACTACTCTTATTTAATTGCTTGCTTTACAAATCATAAGTGTTGAGAATGGGGATTCAGTAGGAGTGAGTGCTCTTTTTTCTGCAGTGGCTCTGGGAAGGAGATAAACTCTGTCTAGGAACTATAAGTTCTTTCCTTGAAAGCAGAGACAGGACATTTCCTGATTCCTTCAGGAAAAAATAGGAATTATGGAGATAGTCAAACCGGGCTGAGAAGTATCCAGTTGCAGAATTTTTTCTTTCGTTTTTGTTCACTGCCTGAAATCTCTTTTTCCTAGCCAGTTCTGATTTCTACTGGTTAGAATACAGGTGGTAAGAGAGACAAGGGGTTGTTTTGACATCTCAGATGAAAACTCTGCATGTGTTTTCCCATAAAATGTTGGACCTAGAGGCTTAGGCATTTTTAGGTGTCACACAGTGCTTCAGACTTACAAGAATCAGCAAGAGACTTGACCTCCCATTATAACACTGTTTCTCTGGGGGGCAGGGAGGAAGGGAATACTCACTCACTCACTCACTCACTCACTCACTCACTCAGTATCAATCTGTTTATTAAAGAAGATACTTAATACAGCTTGCACTTTAAAGTTGCAATTCCCTATATACAGTCTACTGTTAAGTCAAAGCTGTTAACTATGTATTTTCCCTTTGAATACTTTAAAATGAATATATTAGTTTAAGTAACAGCAAAAATAAAATCTTTATGTTTTTTAAATTGAATCTACAGCCAAAAAAGTTCTCTTTCTTAAAACCCTATGGCCTATGATAAACCGGGAAAAGTACAGTATTATTTCGGGGGTTTGCCCTTTGCCCAAAGCAAAGATTAAGTTAATGGGACTAGCTAGCTCTCAGACTGTATGTCTTTGGACTTACTTTGAAGTTCTAATGCAGATATTTGTTCCACATTGGGTAGGTTATGCTTCAGATTACTCATTTCATGACACTTTGTAAGTTATTGAAATGATAAAAATAGAGGCAGGAATCCCCTTTTTTCCATTAAAATAGAAAAATACATTCTCGGTTTTCATGTTGTATCTGTATTAATTCATTTTCTTCCTCATGTTAATTTTATACTCTGCAATATTGGAAAACTCTTACCCATTATATTGTAGCTAAGTAAGTTTCTATGATTGAATTGACAGTGACCCTTTCTTAGAAATGTCTTATTTTCTGAATTGTTGTTAAGGTTTTAATGCTCTAGTTAGAATCTTAAAAACAAACAAAACAAACAAACCCATATTAATAACTTAGAAGCAGGATATTTGATTCATTTATTTCATTATATGCATTTAGTAGTCACAGTGTGGTAGCTACTGGACTATACTCTGGGAAGAATCAAAGATGAGTAATATACTCATTTTATCCTCACAGAACTCAGTCTGGTGAAAGACAGAGAGATACATAGAAATGATTATAAGGTAGAGGGGCACCAGATGGCTCAGTCAGTTAAGTGTCTGACATCGGCTTAGGTCATGATCTCACAGCATGAGTTCGAGCCCTGCGTCAGACTCTTGTGTTGACAGCTCAGAGCCTTGGAGCCTGCTTCAGATCCTGTGCCTCCCTCTCTCTCTCTGCCACTCCCTAGCCTGTACTCTGTCACTCTCTCAAAAATAAATAAACATTAAAAAAAATTTTAAGAAATTATTACAAATTAGAATAATGAAATTATTGCTAGAGGATCATAGTTAATAACAGCTACCTTTTTTTTTTTTTTGGTTGCTCGAGATTCTGGCATTATCCTAATCCCTTTAGCATATTATCCTTTCTCATTTTTGTCTTTATCCTGGTTAGTGTTCATAGTTCATTATTTAAATAACACTCTAGACTAGAAATGAAATGAAATTCCAACTCCAGATGAATGCAGATAACCTTTCTTTGTACCTGCATCTAAGTAGCCAAGTACTGCTGAAGAAAATCTTTCTACAGAACAGAACACATTCATGTTCATAAATTAATGTGGAACCACTCTCAAATATTTGGACCCTCAACACTGCTCAGATATCTTACTGTATTTCCCTGGTTAACTTTCCCTACTATCTTTAACACTTTTTTCAACTTTCTTCCATCTCAAACCTCAAACTTCCCTCTTCTGTTTACACTTAACAAGTGGTTTTTCTTCCTAATTTACAGAGAAAATACAAACCATTCAAAGGGAACTCCGTTTTTTCTGCCTTCATGGCATATTCAAGACTGCCAAGCGACCTCAACCTTTGAGTTGTTTATCCTGTCTAAAGATGATCTTTTCACCTTAGCTTTGACTATCTCATTCCCTCTGCCTTCTCAGGATCAAAACAACTGATTATTCTATTTTCTTTTTACATTTCTTGGACATTATATTCTTAGGTTAAACATGTAGAAGAAGGGGGAAGAAATGCAGGAAAGACCTTAAATGCCTGGGAGTGAGAGTGAAGCAGCTGTATGGAAGTCTAGCATGGCCAGGCTCTCTGTCTAGGTACCTGTAAATATGTGATTTCATTTCGTTTTCATGACATCTTTCAAGCCAAATATCATTATCCCTGTTTTAAAATCAGATAGCAGAGGCTCAGTGAGGTTCATTGGGTATGTATATAATAGCCAGGACTTAATTCAGAGTCTCTATGACTTCAGAGGCTGTGTTCTTTACTACATATCACACTGTGTTATTTTCTACATACCATTCCAATCTTCTTGATAGTAAAGAGGCATGTAATTAGTAGTAGCCTACTGTGAATATCATAAAGTCTGAGAGAACTGTAAAATAAAATTAATAATTGAAAATTGCAAATTGTCCCATTATAATAAGATCATGTAAGTATCTAAATACAAGTATTTAGACAGGTTCCCCAAGGAATATTTTATATTCCTTACACCAATGCTGATTAAAACAGATACTAAATATACTACTTTGTGTCTGTATATGATCAGGCAGGTATTTTTGAACTCCACACTAAAACAAAACAAAAAAAAAAGCTATTGCTAGGACATGGAAACCAGACAACCGATTTTATCCCATCTGTAGATAGCAGCTCTGTGGCTGCTGGAAAGTAAGTTTGTTTCTCAAACTTGAATTCCTTTTTTTGGTAGCATATTCTCATACAGTACATAAACTGATACTTTCATTAGCTTATGGAATATTTTCTTAGTGGTTTGGATAAAGAAGGATGAAGCACAGTGTATCATAGTAGAAAAGAGAAGAAATGTCAAACTAATGAAGAATTTGAAATGTAGACCTTATTTCTACACAAATGTTTATTGTCTTCAGTGGAAGCTAAATATACCTGGATGATCTATTTATTATATATAACTGAACAAAGTAATAAAAGTTAAACATCTTTCTATGTGACAGAAATCTAGAAAATATGATAACATGGCATGTCTTCTGCAGATGTTTGTTTTGATTAAATGAAGAGAAAGTCATTTTTGGTATCCAGATCCTTTATTTTTATGGCTTTTCTAGGTAATTATTAATTATTTCAAAAGCCTTCCTGATTCACATGTGAGATTGTGGAGCTCATTTTTAAAAATTTTAAATCATAGCTCTTCTGGTTTCCCTGCTAACTAACTCTCTAGCCGTTGTACTTCTCATTCAACTAACAGTGTTTGTTCACTTAACAAATTAGCATGGAAATCCCCAAATCTCAAGCTTGGCTCTCTGCTTCTGTTACTTTGCATCTTCTTTCTTTATGCCCTCTTTCTTAGAGAAGATGTGGTTTATCTATACCATGGAATACTACATGGCAATGAGAAAGAATGAAATCTGGCCATGTGTAGCAACATGGATGGAACTAGAGGGTGTTATACTGAGAGAAATAAGTCAGGCAGAGAAGGACAAATATCATATGTTTGCACGTATAGGAGGATTAGGAGGAACTTAACGGAGGAACAAGGGGGAGAAGAAGGGAGGAAATGGTGGGGGAAAGGGAGAGAGGCAAACCATGAGAGACTCTTGAATGCTGACAAAAACTGAGGACTGATGGATGTGGGGGGGAGGGGGAGATGGGCATGAAGGAGGGCACTTTGGGGATGAGCACTGAGTGTTATGTGGAAACTAATTTGACAATAAACTATTTGTAAAAAAAAAAAAAAATTAAAAAAAAAGGAAAAAAAAAGAAAAGAGTAATCATTTAGTCCAATTTTTATTAATATTTTTTGGAGAATTTATATTTAAAATTTTTTATGTTTATTTATTTTTGAGACAGAGAGAAACAGAGCGTCAGTGGGGGAGGGGCAGAGAAAGAGAGGGAGATACAGAATGTGAAGCAGGCTCCAGGCTCTGAGCTGTCAGCACCGAGCCCGACGCGGGGCTCAAACCCACAAACTGTGAGATCATGACCTGAGCCGAAGTCTAATGCTCAGTTGGTTAACTGAGCCATCCAGGCGCCCCTAATTTTTATTAATATTGTATGAATCCCGAATCTATATGTTAACCATTCATTTATGATTATCCATGGTTTGCCTTTCCATCTGTGGCTGGAATTTTCTAAATTGGGGGCAATTCTTTGTCCTCCATCACTCCTTTGAATAAACACCCCATCTTAGGTTTCAGCTGACAACTGCTGTCAATCTATTCTCCAGAGCTCTGAAGGTGCACTGTACAGTATGGTACACATGGCTATTTAAAACAATTAAAAATAAATAAAATTTCAAGTTTTGTTCCTCGGTCATGATAGCCACATTTCAGGTGCTCCAAAGTCTTATGTGGCTAGTGGCTACCATATTGAACAGTGCAGATAAGAATATTTCCATCATCTCAGAAAGTTCTGTTGGACAGCACTGCTCTAAAGCTTATTTAATTTTTACTTGTTTTCCTCTTATTCCTTTTTAAAAAAAAAATAACCCGGCTATCATCACACCTGCTGATCATTTTCCCCAGTAACCATCACCATGATTTTATTTGTGTTGTTTCAGAATTAAATGCTCCTTAATTGTACTCTATACCTGGAAATAGAACAGGGGTTGGCAAGCATTTTCTATGAAGCACCTAGTAGTAAATACTTTAGACTTCTCTGTCACAACTACTCAACTCTGACATTGTAGTATAGTCAATGACACTACATAAACAAATGAATGGCTATGTTCCAGTAAAACTTTACTTACAAAAATAGGTTTTGAAATGGATTTGGCCCATAGGCCTTAGTTGTCTGTCCTTCGTATAGAACTTTAAACTGAATATGAAACTTTCCAAATAAATATAAATACATTCAAAGCATAATAGATGAATACCCATTTACTCACCACTGAGCTTCAGAAATGAAACACCACTAGTAAAATGGAAGGATCCTATGGGACTCGTCCTAAAATACACTTCTCTCATCCACACCACGTTGTAACCACCATTCTGACAGTAGATTGTGTTGTCTTAGACGTATCATACCCTGTAATATTTTGCACCTTGCTTTTTCCCCCACTGCATATTGTATTTGTGGATTAATATGGATTTTTAACTTTAGTTTACTCATTATCATTTTGCTACATTGTATTTCATTGTGTGTATGTCATAAATTATTGATGTTCTTAACTGAAATGTTTGGTGTTTTTGTTTTACTCATAGTGCTGCTATCAGACCCTCTTGTACATGTCTTCTAGTGTACTTGTGCAAGAAGTTCTTAAGGGAATATATCTAGGAGTGATACGTTTTAGTAACTTTACCGAAGAGTGTTAGATTTTAAGGTGTTACAGCAGTTTTTATTATACCTTTTAACATTGTTTGTATATTACGTTAAACTCAGGTATTTCAGTGTGTACTAGGTGATAGGCATTTGGGATACAGAGGTGAATTAGACATGATTCATACTATCAGTGAGCCAGAATAAGAAGATTATAATTCTCTGGAGCAGCCCCTAAAGGGCTTAAGGAATATGAAGTAGTAGATCCTTTCCCTTGCTATATTGGTTATGTTATGGTGGGTTCCCTGTGACACAAAAGCAGAAAATAAGAATGATTCTTGCCCATTTTTACCAAATTTATAAAGCAGTAGTTTAATGTTTTTTAATTTTTTTTTTTTTTTTTTTTTTACTTTTGAAAGACCAGAGACACAGAGCGTGAGCAAGGGAAGGGCAGAGAGAGAGGGAGATGAATCTGAAGCAGGCTCCAGGCTCTGAGCTGTCTGCACAGAGCCCAAAATGGGGCTCGAACTCATAAACTGTAAGATCATGACCTGAGCCAAAGTTGGCTGCTTAACCAACTGAGCCACTCGGGCACCCCTAAAGCAGTAGTTTAAAAAATATTTAACGTTTGAACAACTGCTACTAACTCATGCATGGAATCTTTAAATATAAAGCAGATGAAAGGAAGCTATTGGGTTAAAACTTGTGAGGCTATTTCCTCTTTGTGTGTTTTCCCCATTCCCCATACCTGCATATGTCATCTTCTACTTCTTTCCTTTTGTCCTGAGATATTATACTGGATACTAGGGCTCCTGGAAATACAATTTGGAAGCAACTATTGTAAGATACGATTTTCCAGCTAGCAAATTTCTTATAGAATTCTAAGATTTACCTGGATGATCTCCATGCTAGACTTTTTTCGAAGTAATCTTTTAAAAATGTAAATCAGATCATGATAATCTATTGTTCATGCCCTCCAGTGACAATTGAATATTCTGGCTTGAGGGCTTACTTGGATGTCTTGGGCTAGAGAATCAATAAATGAGGGGTACTCCCAGTGTTCATAGCAGCACTCTCAACAATAGCCAAAACATGGAAAGAGCCTATGTGTCCATCAACGGACAAATGGATCAAGAAGATGTGGTTTATCTATACGATGGAATACTCCATGGCAATGAGAAAGAATGAAATCTGGCCGGGGCGCCTGGGTGGCTTAGTTGGTTAAGCGTCCGACTTTCGCTTAGGTCATGATCTTGCAGTTCATGGGTTCAAGCCCTGCGTTGGGCTCTGTGCTGACTGCCAGCTCAGAGCCTGGAGCCTGTTTCAGTCTGTGACTCCCTCTCTCTCTGACCCTCCCCTGCTCACGTTGTCTCTCTCTCTCTCTGCTAGAAATAAATAAAACATTTAAAAAAAAAAAAAGAATGAAATCTGGCCATGTGTAGCAACATGGATGGACCTTGGGGGTGTTATGCTGAGCGAAATAAGTCAGGCAGAGAAGGACAAATACCATATGTTTGCACATATAGGAGGTTTGGGAGGAACTTAATGGAGAACCATGGGGGAGAAGAAGGGGGGAAATAGTGGGGGAGAAGAAGGGGGGAAATAGTGGGGGAGAGGGAGAGAGAGGCAAACCATGAGAGACTCTTGAATGCAGAGAACAAACTGAGGACTGATGGGTGTGGGGGGAGGGGGGAGATGGGCATGGAAGAGGGTACTTGTGGGGATGAGCACTGGGTGTTATATGGAAACCAACTTGACAATAAACTATTTGTAAAAAAATAAATAAATGAGGGGTACTGAAGCAGAGAACACATAAAACTATTTATGAGAGTAGGGTATAGGGTGACAAGAAGTATAAGAAGAAAACTAAACAGAAGCCAGCTCTTTTATTTTTTTTTAAGTTTATTTATTTTGAGAGAGAGAGAGAGCATAAGTGGGGAAGGACAGAGAGAGAGAATCCCAAGCAGGCTCTACACTGATAGCGCAAAGCCTGATGCAGGGCTTGAACTCCCAAACTGTGAGATCATGATCTGAGCTGAAGTCAGACGCTTAACCGACTAAGCCACCCAGGTGCCCCAGAAACTAGCTCTATTAAAATCAACTTTATTAAGGTATGATTAATATACACTAAAATGCATCTATTTTAATATACAGTTGAGTTTTGACAAATGTATACACCCATGTAATCGCTGTCATAGCCTATATGTAGAATATTTCCATCCCCCAGAATGTCTCTCTTGTTTCTTTGCAGTTACATTTAGTTTTTATCACTATGTAACAAATCAACACAAACTTAGATACTTTAAATATCTCCATGCACTGTTTTCACAGTTCTGTAGGTTCAAAGTCCAAGTGGGTTCAGCTGGGTCCTCTGCTTAGGCTCTCACAAGGGCAGAACCTTGATTTTGATTTTGCTTGGGCTGAGTTCTTATCTGGAGACTTGAGAGAATCTACTTCCAGGGTCATTTAGATTGCTGGTAGAATCCTGTTCCTTGTGGTTATAGGACATAAGTCCTTGTTTTGTTGCTGGCAGCAGACTGAAAAGTCATTCTCAGCTCCTAGAGGTTCCTCTCAGATCTATTCCACATGACTCCCTTTATCTTCAAACCAGCATGTACACTCCTTTTCATGTTTTCAATCTCTGACTTCCTCTTTTGCTGCTAACAAGAGAAAATTCTCTGCTTTTAAAAGGGCTTTTGTGATGAAGTTAGGCCTACCAGACAATTTCTCTCTTGCCATATTATAACACAACATAGTCACAGGAATAATATCATTTGTAAGTTCTCCCCACAGTCAGATTATATAAGGGCAAGGATTGTTGGGATCATCTTCTAATTCTGCCTCCCTCAGCAGTCCTAAATATATTTTGTTAAATTTATTCCTAAGTATGTCACTGTTACTGTAACCATTATTTTCATTTTATCTTTTAATTCTTTTTATTAATATATAGAAATAAAATTGATTTTCATATATTGACCAATAACAGTTACTGTGTTACTCTGCATAACAGATTACTGTAAAGCTTAGTGTCTTACAACAGCAAAAGCATTTACTTTTCTCTTGAATCTACACTTTGGATAGGACTCAGTGGAGACAACTTGTTTCTGTAGCCCTCCACCTCAGCTAGAGCAGCTCAAAGGCTAGCAGCTGAATTCTTTTGAGAGTGTAC
This sequence comes from Hyaena hyaena, assembly GCF_003009895.1. Lineage (NCBI taxonomy): Eukaryota > Metazoa > Chordata > Mammalia > Carnivora > Hyaenidae > Hyaena > Hyaena hyaena. The sequence goes on from NW_024082522.1 coordinate 120,213, forward strand.
TTTCTCACATGATTTAGGAGTTGGTGCTCCCTATTGGCTGAGACTTTGCTGGAGCTACCAATTGGAGTTTCTACACTTGGCTTCTCTGTGTCACCTGGGCTTTTTCACAGTGTTGTGGTTGGGCCGAAGACAAATTTTCTGAGGAGGGCAGGGAGGCTGACCAGGCACAAGCAATATAGTCTCTTTTCTGCATTCCATTCATTGAAGCAGTTACCAGGATGTACCCAGGATCAAGATGGATTGATTGATGAGATAGATTCTGCTTCTTAGTGTGCTGTGGCAAAGTTATAGAAGAATATGTGGCACCAGAAATAGGGCTGTGGCTGTTTTTTTGAAAATGCAGTCTGCTACATGATCTTGTATCCTACAGTCTACCTAAATTCACTTACTGGTTCTAGTAGCTTTTTTTGTGGATTCCTTACAATTTTTTAAACTTTTAAAAAATACTTTATTGTCAAGTTGGTTTCCATATAACACCCAGTGCTCATCCCCACAAGTGCCTTCCTCCATGCCCATCACTCCCCTTCCCCTCCCCCCGCTCCATCAGTCCTCAGTTTGTTCTCAGCATTCAAGAATCTCTCATGGTTTGCCTCCCTCCCTCTTTATCTATATAATATAGAGATGGCAATGAGAAAGAATGAAATCTGGCCATGTATAGCAACATGGATGGAACTTGAGGGTGCTATGCTGAGCGAAATAAGTCAGGCAGAGAAGGATGGATTCCTTACAATTTTAAATGCTCATGATCATGTCAAACTGAATAAAGACACTTTATTTCTGTCATTCTAATCTATAAATATTTTTATTTCTTGCCTTACTCCATTGACTAGGATTCTTAGTACAATGGTAAATAGAAATACTAAGAGTGGGCATCTTTGCCTTGTTCTGAGATCTTTTGGAGAAAGCAAAAAACCAACTTCTTAAGAATTATTTTGTTGGGGCTCCTGGGTGGCTCAGTCAGTTAAGCGTCCGACTTCAGCTCAGGTCATGATCTCACTGCTCGTGGGTTCAAGCCCCGCTTCGGGCTCTGTGCTGACAGCCAGCTCAGAGCCTGGAGCCTGTTTCAGATTCTGTTTCTCCCTCTCTCTCTGACCCTGCCCTGTTCTCTCTCTCTCTCTCTCTCTCTCTCTCTCTCTCTCTCAGAAATAAATAAAAAACGTTAAAAAAAAAACTATTTTGTTAAATGGGGCACTTGGGTGGTTCAGTTTGGTTGGGTGTCTGGCTCTTGATTTTGGCTTAGATTGCAATTTCACAGTTCGTGGGATCAGGCTATCCACAGACAGGACAGATCCTGCTTAGCCTTTCCTCCTCTCTCTGTCCCTCCCCTGCTCATGCACACATGCATGCTCTCTCTCTCTCTTTCTCAAAAATAAATAAATAAGCATGAAAAAAATTTTAAAGCATTAGCTATAAAGAATCATTATTTTGTTAAAATACACATAACATAAAATTTACCATTTTAAGCATTTCCTTTCTTTTTATTTTTAATTCCAGTATTCTTTTTTTTTTTTTAATATTTTTATTTATTTCTAGGAGAGAGAGAGAGACAGTGTGAGCAGGGGAGGGTCAGAAAGAGAGGGAGTCACAGACTGAAACAGGCTCCAGGCTCCGAGCTGGCAGTCAGCACAGAGCCTGACGTGGGGCTCGAACCCACGAACCGCGAGATCATGACCTAAGCGAAAGTCGGACGCTTAACCGACTAAGCCACCCAGGCGCCCCTTAATTCCAGTATTCTTAACATACAATGTTATATTACTTTTAGGTGTATAATACAGTGATTCAACAGTTCTATAATTACTCAGCAGTCATCATGATAAGTGTACCCTTAATCCTCTTCACCTCCCCTCTGGTAACCATCAGTTTCTTCTCTATATTTAAGAGTGTATTTTTGTCTCTTTTTTCCTTTGTTCATTCATTTTGTTTCTTAAATTCCACATATGAGTGAAATCGTATGGTATTTGTCTTTCCATGACTTATTTCACTTCACATTATACTCTGGACCCATCCATGTTGTCCCATATGACAATGTTTCATTCTTTTTTATGGCTGAGTAATATTTTATTGTGTGTGTGTGTGTGTATATATATATATATATATATATACCATATTTATCAGGAGACACTGGGGTTTCTTCTGTAGTTAGCTTATTGTAAATAATGCTGCAAAAAAACATAAGGGTGCCTATATCTCTTTGAATTAGTGTTTTCACATTCTTTGGGTAAATACCCAGTAATGGAATTACTGGATCATTTGGGAATTCTATTTTTAATTGAGAAATCCCCATAGTGTTTTCCACAGAGGCTGCACTAGTTTGCATTCCCACCAGCAGTAAATGAGGGTTCCTTTTCCTCCACATCCTCACCAACACTTGTTGTTTCTTGTGTTTTTGATATTAGCCATTCTGACAGGTGCAAATGGTATCTCATTAATTTGTATTTTCCTGATGACTAGTGGTATTGAGCATCTTTTCATGTGTCTGTTTGCCATCAGTATGTCTTCTTTAGAGAAACATCTGTTCATGTCTTTGCCCATTTTTAAATTGAACTGTTTGGTTTTTTTTGTGTGCTGAATTGTCTAAGTTCTTTATATATTTTTATACTGACCCTTTATCAGATATGTCATTTGCAAATATCTTCTCCCATTCAGTAGATTCACTTTTAGTTTGTTGGTTGTTTCCTTTGCTGTAATTTTTATTTTGATGTACTCCCAATAGTTCATTTTTGCTTTTATTTCCTTTGCCTCAGGAAACTTATCTAGAAAAATGTTGCTACTGCTCCTGATGTCAGAGAAGTTACTGCCTGTGCTCCTTTAGGATTTTTATGGTTTCTGATTCTTAGGTTTTAATCCATTTTGAGTTTATTTCCATGTATGGTGTAAGAAAGTGATCCAGTTTCATTTTTATACATGTTGTTCAGTCAGAAAAAGACAAATACTATATAATTTCACTCATATGTGGAATTCTTTCATTTAGGACATATTCCTCCATCTCCTCTTTTTGTCTAACTCCCTGTATCTATTTCTATGTGTTATGAAAGTTACCTATGTCTCTTGCTCTTGAAAGTAGCCTTATGAAGAAAAGGTCCTGGTGTTCTCTGCAGTGTAATCCCCTGCTCATCAGCACCTGGTGTTTCATATGAGTGTTGCATGTACCCTACTCTGTGGCTGACTCACTTTTACCTTCAGTCTAGTCATCTGCAATGTATTTCTCTGCCTGTTATGGGCAGGGTTTAGTCCCTGTGCTGTTAGTGGACTAGTCTGAAGCCACCTTGGGCTTGAGTTGAGTCAGACTAGGCATTTTCCAGAGATGAAGTAGCATTGAAGTGCAGGGCACTTTCCCTGTATTGTCCCCCAGAAGCTTTTGTTGATGGATGGGGCCTGCAGTCAGACCACAGCTCTGCCCCAAGCCCACTGCTGGGGCCACAATCCAACTGGTATATGTGGTTATCTTCTACCCTCCCTGGGTAGAAGTCACTTTGGAGTGGTGCTGTCCCTTGTTGGTGCTGCTTGCACACCTATAGGCTTGTGATACCCCTTTGAAAGGGCTCTGGCCTAGGATATATTGGAAAGGAATAGAGCACAGGAACATATAGGGGTGAGGCATGAGGTATTAGCAAGGTTTGTGGAAGTCTGCTGTGGAAGAGAACCTATAGCTGCCCAAAACTCTTGCCAAGGCCAGCTGGTTTGAGGGGGTGGATCTGCAGAAGTAAGGGGTGGGCAGGGCATTCTGTTAGCAAGCTAAGTGGAGAGTCTTGGCACCAAAATGGTTCCGCAGGTGTCTGTGTATCTAGGCTGGGAGAGAGAACTGGCACCCACCAGTAGCCCTTTTGTTCTTGGAGAAATCTCCCAGTGACCTACCCCTCCAGCACACACTTTGAGATTAGTAAATAAATCTTCCCATAATACCCCAGGCATTTTTCAAACTGCTCCATCTATGCTGTATCTCAGGGCCATTGTGCTGTTTCTTAAAAGGTAGGGACTCAGTATTTTCTTTTTGTTGGTTTGTTGGTTGGTGGGGAGGGGGGTGGGGGGCTCAGTATTTTCTTGCCCCCAGGCTCTCCCAGAGCTGAGCCTACTGATTTTTAAAGTTCCAGGTGTTAATTTAAGCCTCATTGATTATAAAAACTCAGAAATTAGGCCCCCCTGGTTTTCAGAGCCAAATGTTATGGGGATTTGTCTTTCCCACTCGGGTTCCTGTGCCTGGGGTGCTTGGTGTAAGAGTCTGTTTCTCCCTGCTCTCCAGTCCCCAGCATCCCTCCCGTGGCCAGTTCCATGGGTCTGTTTAGCTCTCAACTGTGTCGCCACTCTTCCTACCGCCTTTGATGTAGCCTTTACATTTAGCTTTGGAGAGTCTCTTCTGCCAGTCTTTAGGTCCTTTTCTGAATTATTTATACTGATGTGGGTGTTAACTACTTGTATCTGTGAGACAAGGTGAGCTTAGGATCCTCCTACTCAGCCATCTTCCCCAGAAGTCTAATATGGATCTAACCATTTCTATATGTACAGTTTCATTAAATACTTGTGCAATATTGTGCAACCATCACCAATATCCATCCTCAGGACTTTTTTGTCTTCCCAAACTGAAGCTCTGTGTACACTAAACAATAACTCCCATTCCTTTCTCTTCCGGCCTCCTGAAAACCACTGTTCTATTTCTGTATGTGAATTTGGCTACTGTTAAGTACCTCGTATAAGTGGAATCATAGAGTATTTGTCCTTCTGTGTCTGCTTTATTTCACTTAGTGTAATGTCCTCAAGATTCGTCTGTGTTACAGCATGTGTCAAAATTCCATTCATTTTTAAAGCTGTTCTTTTATTATCTTTAGCTTGCATAGCAAATAATTTTAAGTGCCTTTTTACCAACAAAATGGGCTGAACACTTTGTGAATCCACTGTCAGGGATCTTAGAAATTAGAAGTGGAACTAAGACATCCAAAAAAGAACTACAATTTAAGACCAGTTAATAGTAATAGCCATTATTTATTTAGCTTTTATTCTATATAGGATTTACATTTGTATTACCTCATTTAATCCTTAAGGCAACCCTGTAGCTTCTAGTCATGTGTTTTTATGAATGTAAGCAGTACAGATAGCTATAGACCATCAAATCTCACTAGACTGTAAGATTCCTGACAGCAGATACTTTGTTTTCTCCTAGCATCCAAATGATGAGGGAGGCGTTGCAGTGGTCTTTCTCCATGGAGGACCTTTCTCCATGGAAGAATTAACATTTAAATAAGCCTTATATAGTTAAGTATTAGGATGTCAGTAGGCTCTGGTGGCCAAGAATGAGATTTCACAGGAATGGAGTTGTATGAGCACTTATGAAAGTGAGTTATATTGGAAACCATTGGTTCCATTGGTCCTGGAGAGAGGCATGAGAATATTTGCTAAGGGTACTAGCAGTAGAGTTTTTAGTGAAGTTTTTGATGTTGAAGAAAGAATTCTAAAATGCCATTAAAGTAGCCCTTTTTTTTTCTTTAAGTAGGTTAGATATTTGACTATGAGTTTGGTTTTTTTTTTAATGTTTATTTATTTCTGAGAGAGAGAGAGAGAGCGCATGAGCCGGGGAGGAGCAGAGAGAGAAAGAGACAGAATTCGAAACAGGTTCCAGGCTCTGTGCTCCCTGGAAGAAAGGAAGTGATATGTAAACTAACAGAATCTTCAACATTCTTAGCCATTTCTGGCTTTAGCAAGTTTTCTTTGTTTATAACTCACTTATCAAGACTTCTCCCTCTCTTTCTTCTTTTGAGACCATTTTGGAAAGGTAGATAGTATTCATCATGCTGGTAAATTTCAGTGGCTCTTGGTTATTATTCTTAGACTGATGTAATGATGTCACAAAATATAATAGAGATTATATTCTGTCACTGAGGTACTTTGTCATGACTTAAAATAGTCCCTAGCTATTGACAGGTGTTTTTCTGAATATAGTGCTCTATTCCTGTGATGAAGGTCAGGTCTCACTTGTGTGCATTTGGTGATGTATATCTGGTATGACCAATGTGTAGGTTTTAAATTTCATTCAGTAAAGCATTTAAACCTAAGAATTGTATTTCTCTTTTTTTTAATTTTTAATTTTTTTATTAAAAATTTTAACATTTATTTTTGAGAGAGACAGAGCATGAGTGGGGGAGAGGCAGAGAGAGAGGGAGACACAGAATCTGAAGCAGGCTCCAGGCTCTGAGTTGTAAGCATAGAGCCTTACATGGGGCTTGAACCCACAAACTATGAGATTATGACCTAAGCTAAAGTTGGACACTTAACTGACTGTGCCATCCAGACACCCCAAGAATTATATTTCTTTATCTAAATAACAAGCTATGTGGGCGCATGGTTGGCTCAGTTGATTAAGTGTCTGACTCTTGATTTTGACTCAGGTCATGATCTCATCTCAGTTCATGGTCTCACAGTTCACGGGATCAAGCCCCACATTGGGCTGCACCCTGATAGCACGGAGTCTGCTTGGGATTCTCTCCCTCTCTCTTTGTCCCTTCTCCATGTATGCTCTCTCCCTCTCTCTCTCTCTCAAAATAAAAATAAACTTTAAAAAAAAAACTGGGGTGCCTGGGTGTCTATATCAGTTAAGCATCTGACTCTTAATTTTGGTTCAGGTCATGATCTGACAACCCTAAGAACAAGCCCCGCATCACTCTTCACACTGGGTATGGAGCCTGCTTTAGAGTATCTTTCTCTCCTACTACCACTCATGCTCTCAGTCTCTCTCAGGAAAAAAAAATCTGTAGAAAAGGTAGTAATGTATATAAACCTGTATATGTACGTGTGTGTATAACAAAAACCATGTTTGTCATGTAAGATGAATCCTTGGATGAGGCCTTAATGTTATTACTCAACAAGTTTTAAAGGGAAGACTAGCTGGTCTTGGTTTTTATTTTGTTATGTTTATCAACTTGTGGCATATCTTTTAACATTACTATTATAAAATCATTAAGGCTGTATCTCTGAAGTGAAGATGATTTGTCAGAAGCATCCTGACTTCTATAAGCAGGCCTTATGCTCATGGAGTAGTTCATGGCCTTTAATGCAGCCAAGAAAAATAGCATGTTTATGAGGCTTTCTGAAATTCCATCTCAGCACTATCATTTTGGAATTAGAATACAATCTTATTTAGGAAATTAAGGTTTATAGTTAGAGGTAAAATATTATTTGGCCAGACAAGCTCCCATGTAGGACCCCCCTCTGAGATATATGTGCCATAGTTAGTCTCATCCTACTTGTAATGTGGGCCCTGGTTGATCCTCATGTATTATCTTTCTGTGATAGACACATCAAGACATAACTACAAGTGAGATGGCACATCTAACAGATGACTCTCTGGAAGGGAGTAACTGAATAAAAGCTTCAGGTTTGCCTAAAGATATTTTCTAGGAAGCAGAATTATAAATAATAGGTTTAAATCAGATGACAGAGAGATCTCTCACTATTACAGACTATTGAGTTTATATTCAGGAAGTCTTTTTATTTGTTCAAAAAGTAAGGTGGCTCAGTTGGTTAAGTGTCTGACTTTGGCTCAGGTCATGATCTCACAGTTCATGAGTTCAAGCTCTGAATCAGGCTCTGTGCTGACAGCTTAGAGCCTGGAACCTGCTTTGGATTCTGTCTCCCTCTCTGTCCACCCCGCCCCCACTTATGCTCTGTCTCTCTCTCTCTCAAAAATAAATATTTTTTTTACACATAGTTTATTGTCAAGTTGGTTTCCATTTAACACCCAGTGCTCATCCCCACAAGTGCCCCCCTCCAATACTGTCTCCCCCCCCCCACATCCATCAGTCCTCAGTTTGTTCTCAGCATTCAAGAGTCTCTCATGGTTTGCCTCTCTCCCTTTCCCCCACCATTTCCCCCCTTCTTCTCCCCCTTGTTCCTCCGTCAAGTTCCTCCTAATCCTCCTATACGTGCAAACATATGATATTTGTCCTTCTCTGCCTGACTTATTTCGCTCAGCATAACACCCTCAAGGTCCATCCATGTTGCTACACATGGCCAGATTTCATTGTTTCTCATTGCCATGTAGTATTCCATGGTATAGATAAACCACATCTTCTTGATCCATTCATCTGTTGATGGACACTTAGGCTCTTTCCATGTTTTAGCTATTGTGGAGAGTGCTGCTATGAACATTGGGGTACATGTGCTCCTATGCCTCAGCATTTCTGTATCCCTTGGGTAAATTCCTAGCAGTGCTATTGCTGGGTCATAGGGGAGTTCTATTGTTAGTTTCCTGAGGAACCTCCACACTGTTTTCCAGAGGGGCTGTACCAGTTTACATTCCCACCAACAGTGTAGGAGGGTGCCCGTTTCTCCACATCCTCGCCAGCATCTAGAGTTCTCTGATTTGCTCATTTTAGCCACTCTGACTGGCGTGAGGTGGTATCTCAGTGTGGTTTTGATTTGTATTTCCCTGATGAGGAGGGATGCTGAGCATCGTTTCATGTGTCTGTTGGCCATCTGGATGTCCTCTTTGGAGAAGTGTCTGTTCATATCTTCTGCCCATTTCATCACTGGATTGCTTGTTTTTCGGGTGTGGAGTTTGGTGAGTTCCTTATAAAATTTGGATATCAACCCTTTATCTGATATGTCATTAACAACTATCTTTCCCATTCCGATGGTTGCCTATTAGTTTTGTGGATTGTTTCTTTTACCGTGCAGAAGCTTTTGATCTTGATGAGGTCCCAATCGTTTATTTTTGCTCTTGATTCCCTTGCTTTTGAGGATGTGTCAAGTAAGAAGTTGCTGCGGTGGAGGTCAAGGAGGTTGTTTCCTACTTTCACCTCTAAGGTTTAGATGGTTTCCTGTCTCACGTTCAGGTCCTTTATCCATTTTGATTTATTTTTGTGTATGGTGTGAGAAATTGATCTAGTTTCTTTCTTTTTCATGTTGCTGTCATGTTCTCCCAACAACATCTGTTAAAGAGGCTGTCTCTTTTCCATTGGGTATTCTTTCCTGCTTTGTCAAAGATTAGTTGGCTGTATACCTTTGGGTCCAGGTCTGAGTTCTCAATTCTATTCCATTGGTCTGTGTGTCTATTTTTGTGCCAATACCATGCTGTCTTGATGATGACAGGTTTGTAGTTGAGGCTAAAGTCTGGGATGGTGATAGCTCCCGTGTTGGTTTTATTCTTCAATATTACTTTGGCTATTCGGGGTCTTTGTGGTTCCATGCAAATTTTAGGATAGTCTGTTCTAATTTTGAGAAGTATGTTGGTGTGATTTTAATTGGAATTGCATTGAATGTGTAGATTGCTTTGGGTAGTACTGACATTTTAACTATATTTATTTTTCCTGTCCATGAGCATGGGATGTTTTTCCATTTCTTTGTGTCTTCTTCAATTTCCTTCATAAGTTTTCTATAGTTTTCATCACACAGATCTCTTGTATCCTTGGCTAGGTTTATTCCTAGGTATTTTATGGTTTTTTGTGCAATTGTGAATGGGATCAGTTTCTTGATTTCTCTTTCTGTTGCTTCATTATTGGTGTATAAGAATGCAACTGATTTCTGTACATTGATTTTGTACCCTGCAACTTTGCTGAATTCTTGGATCAGTTCTAGTAGGCTCCTGGTGGAGTCTGTCGGGTTTTCTATGTAGAGTATCATGTCGTCTGCGAAAAGTGAAAGTTTGACGTCCTCTTTGCCAATTCTGATGCCTTTGATTTCCTTTTGTTGTCTGATGGCTGATGCTAGGACTTCCAGCACTGTGTTAAACAACAATGGTGAGAGTGGACATCCCTGCCATGTTCCTGATCTCAGGGGGAAAGCTCTCAGTTTTTCTTCATTGAGGATGATGTTAGCTGAAGGCTTCTCATAGATGGCTTTTATGATGTGTAAGTAAGTTCCTTCTATCCCGACTTCCTCTAGAGTCTTTATTAAGAAGGGATGCTGTATTTTGTCAAATGCTTTTTCTGCATCTATCGACAGGATCATATGGTTTTTATCTTTTCTTTTATTGA
>NW_024082522.1:130662-148725 GCF_003009895.1 Hyaena hyaena
CTGTTTTAAATGTCTGGTAGAATTCCCCAGGGAAGCCATCAGGTCCAGGACTCTTATTTGTTGGGAGATTTTTGATAACTGATTCGATTTCTTAACTCGTATGGGTCTGTTCAGATTTCCTATCTCTTCCCGTGTGACTTTTGGTAGTGAGTGTGTGTTTAGGAATTTGTCCTTTTCTTCTAAGTTGTCCAGTTTGTTGGCATATAACTTTTCATAGTATTCCCTGATAATTGCTTGTATTTCTGAGGGATTGGTTGTAATCAGTCCATTTTCACTCATAATTTTGTCTATTTGGGTGCTCTCTCTTTTCTTTTTGAGAAGCCTGGCTAGAGGTTTGTCAATTTTGTTTATATTTTCAAAAAACCAACTCTTGGTTTCATTGATCTGTTCAATTGTTTCTTTGGTCTCTATGTTGTTTATTTCTGCTCTGATTTTTACTATTTCTCTTCTTCTACTGGGTTTAGGGCGTTCTTGTTGCTCTGCCTCTAGTTCCTTTAGGTGAGCTGTTAGATTTTGGATTTGCGCTTTTTCTGATCTCTTGAAATAGGCCTGAAGTGCAATGTACTTTCCTCTTAGGACTGCCTTTGCCGCATCCCATAGATTTTGAATTGTTGTGTTTTCATTTTCACCTGTTTCCATATATTTTTTATTTCATTTCTAATTGCCTGATTGGCCCATTCATTCTTTAGTAGGGTGTTCTTTAACCTCCATGTTTTTGGAGGTTTTCGAGACTTCTTCCTGTGATTGATTTCAAGTTTCAAAGCATTATGATCTGACAGCATGCATGGTATGATCTCCGTTCTTTTATATTTATTGAGGACTGCTTTATGTCCCAGTATGTGATCTGTCTTGGAGAATGTGCCATGCGCACTTGAGAAGAAAATAAATTCCCTGGCCTCAGGATGTAGAGTTCTAAATATATCTGTCAGATCCATCTGGTCCAGTGTATCTTTCAAGTCCATTATTTCTTTAGTGATTTTCTGTCTGGTTGACCTGTCTATTGCTGTAAGCGGAGTATTAAAGTCCCCTGCTTTTAGCACATTCTTATCCAGAAGCTTGTTTCTGTTTGTGATTAATTGTTTTAAATACTTAGGTGCTCCCATATTCGGTACAGAGACATTTATGATAGTTAGTTCTTCCTGATTGATGGACCCAGTAATTATTATGTAGTGCCCTTCTTCATCTCTTGTGATTGTCTTTAATTTAAAGTCCAGTTTGTCTGATATAAGTATAGCTACTCCAGCTTTCTTTTGATTTCCAGTAGCATGATAAATTTTTCTCCATCCCCTTACTTTTAATCTGAAGGTATCTTCCAGTCTAAGATGAGTTTCTTGTAGACCGCATATAGATGAGTTTTGTTTTTTAATCCATTCTGCTACCCTATGTCTTTTGATTGGAGCATTCAGCCCATTTACATTCAGTGTTATTATTGAAATATGTGTGTTAGAGTCTTTGTGTCTTTTGTGGGGTTCATGTTTGTGGTGGTGTCTCTGGTATCTTTGTTCCTTGCAACATTTCCTTCAGAGCATCCCCCTCAGGATTTCTTGTAGAGCTGTCTTAGTGGTGACAAATTCTTTCAATTTCTGTTTATTTGGAAAGACTTTTTTCTCTCCTTCTATTTTGAATGAAAGGCTTGCTGGATAGAGGATTCTTGGCTGCATATTTTATCTGTTCATCTAATTGAAGATCTTCTGCCATTCCTTTCTGGCCTGCCAAGTTTCAGTAAATAGGTCTGTCACCACTCTGATAGGTTTCCCTTTGTATGTTAGGGCCCTTTTCTCCCTAGCTGCTTTCAAAATTCTCTCTTTGTGTTTATATTTTGCCATTTTTACTATAGTATGCCATGCTGAAGATCGATTCAAATTACGTCTCAGGGGAGTCTTCTGAGCCTCTTGCATTTCAACGTTTACTTCTTTCCCCAGGTTGGGGAAGTTCTCTGCTATAATTTGTTTCAGGACTCCTTAAGTACCTTTCCCTCTTTCCTCCTCTTCTGGGATTCCTGTGATACGGATATTGTTGTGTTTGAGCGAATCGCTGAGCTCTCGAACTCGTCTTTCATGTTCCTGGATCAGTTTGTCTCTTTTTTTCTCAGTTTCCTCTTTTTCTATAATGGTGTCTTCAAATCACTTATTCTTCTTTCTGCCTCTTCAGTCTATGCATTGGAGACCTCTAATATATTATGTATCTCATTTATCGCATTTTTTAATTCATCATGCCTAGTTTTATTCTCCATGTTGCTTGTAGCCATAGTTTCTTTAATGTCCCCAATGCTTTTTTCAAGTCCAGCTATTAATTTTATGATTATTGTTCTAAAATCTTGTTCAGTTATGCTGCTTATATCTGTTTTGAGCAGTTCATTAGGTGTCAATTCTTCTTGGAATTTCTTTGGAGGAGAGCTCTTTCGGAAATTTCATCATTTTAGTTAGCTTTCTGGCTCTTGTTAGTTTTAAAGACTCTTTATGCTCTCTGCACCTGTGAGCGCTGCTGTACCCAAGAAAACTCTTTGAATGTCCAGGGCCTATCCTTTCAGAGAGTGTTTTTTGAATGGTATCTTTTGGTCTCTCTTGTTTAGACCTTGGTTATTTTATTTTCCTACTCGTAGTGATAATTGGGACTCTCCACCATGTGTACTTTGGCTTGTTTCTTGAGGTAGCCCTGGAGAAGAAAACAGACAGACAACACACACGGAGCAGATGCTCACAAATGCACCGACAAATCCAACTAACATGCAAAACGAAAAAGTTAAGAGAAAAGACGGAGGAGGGAAGGCAAATAATAGAAAAATTTTAAAAAATACATAAAAAGGTCAAAAAGAAGAGAAGAAAAGGAAAAAAGAAAACCGATGGACAAAGAACAGTTTAAAGCATATAACTCGATTTCCCAGCTGCAGTTAAATAGCTGTGTGTATGCAGTGCTGGTTGAAGAGCACAGAGGAAGAGAGAGAAGACAGGGCAGGGATGAGGCAAAATTGGAAATAGAATGAACAGGCAAAAGAGATAAGAAGATTTTTTCAAAGAGATAAAGAGTAGAAAATGGTTGGAAAGGTGAGAGAAGAACGCTGGAATTATCCAGAGAAACTGTATAGTCTAATTACTCCTGAGAGAAAGAGATGAAAAGGTCGGTAGGTGTAGAATTTATGTCTACAGAATGGACTAAATGTGACTGTTTAAGCAAGCCGGTGACCAAAGTTAATCAGGTCAGTGTTCTGGGAAAAAAAAGAAGAAAAGAAGGAAAAAGGGGGGTGGGGAGAGGGCAGCTCTCTGGCAGTGATGGGCGTGGTGTGATCCAATGCCTCAGGCGGGAGTTCTGCCTTGGTGGTTGTGGGGAGGAGAGTTGCAGCCCTCCAGTCCCTTCTTGAACCAAGTGCTGCACCTCGCTTTTTTGGATGTGGAAACTCCCCGTGCCTGGAGTGCTGTCAGACTGGGTTGCGCTCTTTAACCCAGGCCAGGGTTAAATCCAAATCCCAGTCCGCGCACCCCACTGAAATTGCTGTAGACACAACCTCACAGGTGATCCGCTCCGGGCAATTCCAAGCCTCTTGCCTAGCCCTGGCGGTGGAGCCAGAATTGTTGCTCCCTTCTCCTCTGAGCAGGGTTGGTGAGCACGGTTGGGAGTCTGCCTGTGGGGCCCGCCGGGCCGCTGGAGAGAGGGAACCCAGGTCCCTCTGTGTCTCGTCACCCAAAACCCGAACTCACGGGCAAATCTCCCAGTTTTTAAGCTCTTCGCCTTCCCTGTAGAGTTCCAGCCAGCCAGGAGCACGGAGACCCGGTACGAGTGCCCGCGGTTCCACCAGGAGTCCGGCCAGTCAGGAGCACAATGGCGCGGTAGGCGCGCAGCTCCTCTAAGCGTCCAGCCAGCTAGGAGCACAAAGAAGTGGTCCACGCGCACGCAGGCCCTCCGGGACAAGTTGGCGCGCAGGGACCTGGCGCACAGGGATTTAGCGCACATTGTCCTTCTGTTCCCCGAGCATAGGATTTTCTATTTCCCAGCGACATGGACCGTATCTTGAGCGGTTTCAGACTCTTTTTCCCCCTCTCACTCCCCCAAAGGGGGATCGCCCCTGTCCCTGGAGTCTCCGATCCTGGCCCAAATTTATCTTCCCCAGTTTGCACTCACGTTAGAAGGCTTTCTCAGTGGATTCTGCATCTTTTTCTCCCAGTCTCTTGGGTTCTGTAAGGTTTCCTATGGCTTCAGATCTTTTCCGTGTGAGATATGGGGGCAAGTGCAATGTACGGAGCTCCCTACTTCTCCGCCATCTTGCCCCCTCCCCAAATAAATATTTTTTTAAAGAGAAATAATTTTGGGGGTTGCCTGAGTGGCTCAGTCCATTAAGTGCCCAACTCTTGATTTTGGCCCAGGTCACAACCTCACGGTTTGTGAAGTCAAGCCCCCATTTGGGCTCTGCACTGACAGTACAGAGCCTGCTTGGGATTCTCTGCCCCTGCCCCAGTCTCACTCTCTTCTTCTCTCTCTCTCTCAAATTTAACTAAATAAGCTTTTTTAAAAAAAGTAATATTTGGAGCATCTGATCTATACACAGATAAAACTGAAAAACCTCCAGATAATTTAAAAGGTGTATGTTCTCTGCTGAATTTTAAAATCAGATATAATTCACATGACATAAAATTCATCATTTTAAAGCAAAGAATTCCATGGTTTTTGTTACATTCACAAGGTTTTTTGACTGCAGCCATGATCTAATTCCAGAAAGTTTTCATTACCCACAAAAGAACCTCTGTACCCTGTTAGCGTCACTCCCTGTTTTCCCACCACCTCCCAGCAACTACTAAATCTACTTTCTGTATCTATGGATTTTCCTCTTTTAGACATTTCATATAAACAGAATCTTGTAATATGTAGCTTGTAATATGTGACTTCTTTCACTTAGCATAATGTTATCAAAATTCATCCACGTTATAGCATGTATCAACACTTTTTTATGGCTGACTAATACTCCATTGTATGGACATGACACATTTTGTTTATCCATTCATCAGTTGATGGACATTTAACTTGTTTCTGTTTTTGCTTATCTGTCTCTTTATCCTCATTTCACCTCTCTCCCCTCATCTCTCTGCACTTCAGTGATTGTCTTTCAGTTCCTCATCCATACCCAGCTCTCTCCTCCCGGGCATTTGCACTTGACCTAACACCATCCTTTTCATCATTATACCCATTTACTTTCTTAACTCTTTTTTATTAAGTTTTTATTTATTTGGGGGAGTGGAAGGGCGGAGAGAGAGGGAGAAAGAGAAAATCCCAGCAGCCTCTGTTGTATCAGCACAGAACCGCATGTGGGGCTTGAATTCATGAACTGTGAGATCATGACCTCAGCTGAAACCAAGAGCCGGACACTAATCAGTTGGGCCACCCAGACTCCCCATTACTTTCTTAACTCTTAATCATGGTTCACATTCTAGTTCAAATCTATCTCTTTAGGGATGCCTTTCCCAAACTATACCAGATTTTCCTGTTATAGTTCTCATAGCATCAGCCTTCTTTCCCTTATAATCTTCCTTTTAATTTGTAATTATATACTTGAGTGTACTCTTCACCTTCTTCTCTTAACCCTATAGTAGAGTGGTGACTTTAGTTTAAATTTCATGACAACAGCATCGTGTCTATTTTTTACTTGTATCCCTGGAGCCTTACATAGTACCCAGCATATATAGTTGTTCAATGTATTAATGCATAAATCTATTTACAGTACTAAGTACTAGGGACACTAAAATGAAAAACAGGCTCCTTTCACATGGAACTACAATGCAGAGTTAAGCAGACAAGTAAACAATTATTTTGCAATAAGAAATGCTATAATGGCAGTGTGTACAAATGTAATGAGACCAGAGGAAACAGGAGGAAACTCAGGAAAGGCTTCACAGAAATAGCTTTTGAACTAAGAGTATTCTGCCTCCCTCAGTAGATTGTAAGGTCTTGAAAGGAGGAACACTGTATGGTTTACTGCTGTGTTTTAGTTCATAGAAGAGTGCTCAGTAAATATTTATAGAATTGAATCATGTTCAGTTTTCCTGGCAGATAGGCAAACTGAGAACATTTCAAATCTAGAGATAATAGTAATTCTGTACTACAGAGATAAGTAGTTCAGTATCTTTAGAGCATAATGTGCAGCAGGAGTGTAGCAAGAGATAGGGCTGGGTTATGGGAAGAGCATATGACTGGATGTTGTTTACATTATCATGGTTGTGAATTTCTATTTTATTCAGTGGATTGAAACTTGTTGCTGTTATTGTTATTAATTATGCTCAAATTACTCAACCATAATTACTCGACCCAAAGTAGGGGGGTCCCTTTGAACTCGCTCCTTTCTTTCACATATGTCCTCATCATTCTCTGGGCATTCCCTTTTTGTGAAAGATGTTCCAGGCTTATCATTTACTTTCCTTGCCCCAACTCTGGAATCCACTGTTTCCTCAAACATCCTATTTCATTTTAGTGGAAGATAATATTTAGGAACCAAGTCCTGGGCACGTGGCATGCCTCTTGCTTCTAGCCCTTCTCAGTGAACAAAACTAGAAAACATAGGTATATATATCTATACACACACACACACACACACAAAACTATATTTATTTCTATATCAGTGTTTGTGTGTATTATGTTTGCATAAACAGAAATTCACACTGAAATGTCCAATTCCAATCAATACCTTAGGATTCTTTCTAGCTTCCCCCCTTTTCTATATTTGTATATTAAGTGCCTTTTTGACAATGAGAAACTTCACTCCTATAATCCTCATATTTACTTAATGCTCAGTGTCTTCGTCTATTACTCATCTCCTAACCACTCACTCTGGTCACCTACACAGCCTTTGACTTTCCCCTCCCAAACTTGCTACTGTCGAATCTACCCAATCCCAGTAGCATCAACTATATCATTGCAGTTGCTCATGTGAGAAGCATCAGTGTCATTCTTAGTGCCCCTCTCCAAATCCCACATTCATCCCAACAGTCAATTCCTTCAGCTTTGCCTTTAAATAGAACCAATTTACCCCACATCCACTGCTACTGTTCTAAATCAAGCCACCATATTATTATCTCTTGCATGTATTTTAGCAAGAAGTCTTCTAATGGACTCTCTGCTCCCTTCCACTTTTCCCTTTAATGTCTGTTCTCCACAATAATCTTTCTATAACCAAAATCATGTTGCATCTGGGTGGCTCATTCAGTTAGGCGTACAACTTCAGCTCAGGTCATGATCTCACTGTTAGTGAGTTTGAGCCCCACATCAGGCTCTCTGCTTTTAGTGCAGAGCCCACTTCAGGTCTTCTGTCCCTCTCTCTCTCTGCCCCTCCCCCATTTGCACGCACTCTCTCTCTCTCTCTCTCTCTCAAAAATAAATACATTTTATTTATTTTTTAAAATAAATACATTTTATTTATTTTTTAAAATAAATAAATACATTTTATTTATTTTTTAAAATAAATAAATACATTTTATTTATTTTTTAAAATAAATAAATACATTTTATTTGTTTTTTAAAATAAATAAATACATTTTATTTGTTTTTTAAAATAAATAAATACATTTTATTTGTTTTTTAAAATAAATAAATTTTAAATAAACAAACTGAAATCAGATTATGTCATTCCTTTGCTCAAAACCTACTAGTAGTTTTTCTTCTCATTCACTTTAAAAGTCAGAATTCTTATCAAAGTCCTGTGTAATCTATCACTCTTTCCCTCACTGTACTCCAGCTGTGTTGGCCTTCTTTTATTCCACAACGATCATACTCTTACCTCAGGGCCTTTGCCCTTGCCTGTTTCCTCAGCAAGCTCTTCCCTCAGATATCCACATAACTTATTACTCCTTTACTTCATTCTGTTCTTTTTTCAAATGTGACTATCCAATTAGCATCCTTTCCTTCATTCTCTGTTTCTTTATTTATGTTTATATGTTTATTGTATTTGTTATGACCAGACATAATTTAAGAACAGAGATGTTGGTCTGAAATTTCTTCCACACCGTGTCCCTGCTACCTAGAATAATGCCTGACAAAGAGTAGGCTCTTGATAAATGTTTGCTGAACAAGTTTTTGTACATTTATGTTTAATAAATTCATTTGGGTAAAATTGATTTTGGTGATGTATTAGAAAAACCTGTTTCTTACAGCTGTAAATTAGATCTTTAATTTGTTTTGTAAGGGGAATTAGTGTCAAATGAGCTATCACCTGGCCTTAAGAGAGAGCATTTGCTTTCAGAATGTAGGTAAATGGTTCAGAAAGCGGCATTAGAGATTAGAGATATTTTGAAAAAGAACTTGTTAATGGAATTGGTGAGAGATATGCTCATCACCACATATATATTTCTGAGATCCAGAGTTTACCTTGCTGCCTTAGTTTCTGATACTTTGGAGACCCTCTCAAGACTGTTTCTCAAAGAATGTCCTTCTTACCTAACTGTAACCTTCCTTTCTGCTCCAAGACTGTTAGATATTTCATATTTTCTGGCATACATATCTTATTTTTCTTAATATCCAGTACCATATTTTATTTTCTATTAGACTGCAGTAACTTCCTAAGTTCCTTTTATTCTTTCCACTTCTAGTAACATTTTTGAAAATTGAAGTATACTAGAAGTAGTGTACAGAGTAGTTTTATTTGCTTCACTGTGGCCTGGGGCTCTAGAAAATGTGAACTGTTCACCCAAAGAAAAAGCAGATAGTTCTATCAAGAAAGCCTTCCTCCAGGACTAGGTTTTCATTGCCTTATATCCTTAACCTATAAGATTCTGTTTCTTCATCTATGGAAATATATCTGACAATATCCTTTCAAGAGTTGTAAAATCATGTAAGTAGTTCATACATAGTATGTATTCTTTATTCATTTCTCTTTCTACCTTCCCTGAATTTCCACTAACATGTATAACTTAATGTTTTATCTATACTAACTAAAGTTCCTATATACCTTAAGTAAATTTTCCTACCATCATAGTTAAAGTTGATATGTATAAGTAAACACAAGAGCATAGGGAATTGTTTTCACTCTAAAAATACTGAAGACTAATATTAGATTAGTGTTTTCCCTTACAGATCATATATATCTTTCTGGTATAAAAACAGACAAGATAGAGTTCACTTCACCTGAGTGACCAAGCAAGACCAATCTAAATGAAAGTACAAAGGGAGTTTCCAAGCACTAAACTCATGGGTGCTCCTCCTTTGTAACTTTATCTTCATTTTGGTGAGACATGTGCAGACGTATCATGAAGATGTAGGGACTTTTTTGGTTCTTACCGAAAGTAAAAATGCTCTAAATAAAAATGTCTGTTGAGAGTGCCAACAACATGTGAATTCAGAAAGTTATCTTTTAGGTGAAAGAAAGTATGTTTTTTATGGTATTCTTGTCAACAAGAATGTACCCTAAGCTTTATAGGGGGTAAGAACTTTATCTGGTATACTGAACTTCAGCCTCATTTCCTAGCAAGCATGATTGATTTTAGTTAGATATTAAGAATATGTAAACAGACTCTGAAAAAGTAGACTTCAAATCAGTGGGAAAATAACAGATTATAAAGATAATGAAGTTGAAGTTCTCTAGGAGAAAAAAAAAATTTTGATCCCTACATCATACTGGGCCAAATTACAGACTCATTAAAGATAAATGTAATAGACAAAAACATGGGTGAATATTTATCTGATCTAAGTATGAGGAGGAGATTTTAAGTATTCCAGCAAAGGTAGACACTACGTGGGAATATGGTGACAGATTTAACAATTCTGTATTTTTTCATCGTGTAATACAGTAATAACAACAACAGTAGCTAACATTTATTGAGTGAAGTACCAAACCTTGTAGTAAGCACTTTACTACAGTTAATGTGCTGAGATTGAGAAACACTGCCCTAGAACTATATGATCTATAACCCTAGTGTGCTTTCCATGTTATCGCAGGCAGCAGTGTCACCTGATATTTTACTGTGGTATAACGAGTATTATGCAGCATCTGTTTCCTCACTGCATGCTGCTCTACTGCTTAGCAGATGTCATCTATATTATTAATGTCCTGTTACAGCGGCATCCTAATGCAAGATACTAATTCTATATTAATTAGGACAAAGGTAAACCACTAAAATAAACCCAAAATGTAATAGCTCAAATAAGATAAATATTAATTATTTCTCATGCAGTAGGTCAGGATAGATAGGTAGGTTCTACCTCATGAAATTATTTAAGGACCCACGTAACAAGGTAACTCAACTAATTTCTGTCATCACCAGCTTGGCCAAACCTGGGTCATTGACTCGTTTGAGTTATAGCCAGTGGATTGAGGAAAGAGAGCATGAGGAAGACATACCATTCTCTTAGAATGTAATTGTGAAAGTGGCATGTATTATTTCTACTTACATTGTATTAGAAAGAACCTAGCCATGTGAGGGGCACCTGGGTGGCTCAGGGTCCAACTCTTGGTTTCAGCTCTGGTCATGATCTCAGGGTTTGTGACTTTGAGTTCCACATCAGGCTCTGTGCTGACAACATGGAGCCTGCTTGGGATTTTCTCTCTCCCTCTCTCTGCCTCTCCCCTGCTCATGCGCTCGCTCTCTCTCTCTCTCTCTCTGTCTCAAATTAAATAAATAAAACTTAAAAGAAGAGAGAAAGAACATAGCCACATGACAAGAAAGAAAGATAGAAAGAAAGAGAAAAGAAAAAAAGAAAGAACATAGTCACATGACTAGACCTAACAGCAGAGGAAGCTAGGAAGTGCAGTCCCACCATGTGCCTAGGAAGACAACAGTTTCTACCACAACCCCTATCTGTGCTGCCTCTAAATATCTGATAAGGCAGATGACAATGTGGGAGTTAAAATGTTTTTATAAATCAACAAGAAAAATAGGAATATCCTAAAAGAAACCAGGAAAACCTATAGATTTAAAGAAGAGAAGTATACCCTTGCATAATGGTCAATATTTGCAATATTTGACAAGAGAGCCAAAAATACTCAGTGAGGAAAAGGATGGTCCCTTCAATAAATGGCATTGAGAAAATTGTATAACCATATGTAGAAGAATGATACCACTCAAAAATTAAATAACAAGGAATTAAAAACTCAAGACATGAAACCATAAAACTCCTATAAGAACACACAAGAGAAAAGCTCCTTCACATTGGTCTTGGCACTGATTTTTTGGATATGCACCAAAAACACAAGCAACAAAAGCAATAACAAATAAGTGGGACTACATCAAACTGAACTTCTGCACAGCAAAAGAAACCCAAAAATGAGAAGGCAGCCTATAGAATGAATGACAGAAAATATTTGCACATCATGTATCTGATAAGAGACTAATATCCAAAATATGTCTAGAACTCCTACAATTCAAAAGCAGGAAAACAGCTCAATTTAAAAATGGGCAGATGAACTAAATAGACTTTTTCCAAAGAAGACATACAGATAGTGAGCAGGTACATGACAAGGTGCTGACATCACTAATCAGGGAAGTGCAAATCAAAACCACAGTGAGATATCACCACACACCCATTAGAATGGCTATCATCCGAAAGACAAGAGATAAGTGTTGGTGAGGATGTGGAGAAAGGGAACCCTTGTGAACTATTGGTAGGAATCTAACTTGGTACAGCCACTATCAAAAACAGTGTGGAGGTTCTTCAGAAATTTTTTAAAAAAGCACTGTTTGATCCAGAAATACTACTTCTGGGCATATTATCCAAAGGAAATGAAAACAGAGTCTCAAAGAGCTATCTGTACCCCCATGTTCACTACAGCATTGTTCCCAGTAGCCAAGATATGGAAACAACCTAAATAAGCATCTGTCAGTGGATGAATGGATAAAGAAGATGTGTGTGTGTGTGTGTGTCTGTGTGTGTGTGTATGTACACACACACACACACAATAAAATGTTCAGCCATGAGAAAGTAGGAAATCCTACCATTTGCAACAACCTGAATGAACCTTGAGGACATTATGCTAAGGGAAATAAGTCACACAAAGAGAAGTAGTGTATAATATCACTTATATGTGGAATCTAAAAAAGCCAAACTCATAGAAACAGTATAGTGGTGGTTATCATGAGCTAGGGAATTGGGAGAAAAGGGAGATACTCGTCAAAAGGTACAAACTTCCAGTTATAAAATAAGGTCTGGGGATCTTACATACCACATGGTGATGATAGCTCATAGTACTGTATTATATACTTGAAAGTTACTAAGAGAACAGATCCTAAATGTTCCCACCACAAAAAAGGAAATGGTGGGGCACCTGGATGGCTCAGTTGGTTAAGCACCCGACTCTTGATATCTGCTCAGGTCATGACCTCATCACATATGTTTTGCAATATATAAATGTATTGAACCAACAAATTGTATACCTTAAACTTACACGGTGTTATATGTCAGTTATTTTTGGATAAGGCTAGAAAAAAAGAGAAATCTAAAAGACTAGTGACAATACATCTATGGTCATTGGAGTTTTGATAAGAATGTCAAGATCATTTGGTGAAAAAGAATAGTCTTCCAACAAATGGTGCTGAGACAACTGAATATCCACATACAAAAGAGCATAAAAATTCATTAAGTAAATTAAAGGCTTAAATGTAAGAGCTAAAGCTATAAAACTCTTAGAATTTTCCTTCTTTAGCTTAAGCATTTATATCCTAGGAATTTATTGTAAGTATATATCTATGAAAATGTTTGTCTACATGCATGATGAATACAGAGATAAAAAAAATTGAAAGCAACTAAAATATTTCAAAATAAAACATTCAGGGACACCTGGGGGGCTCAGTTGGTTAAGCATGTGACTCTTGATCTTGTCTCAGGTCATGATTTCATGGGTTTGTGAGTTGGAGCCCCACATTGGGCTACACACTGTCAGTACAGAGCCTGCTTGGGATTCTCTCTCTCCCTCACTCTCTGTCCCTCTTCTGTTCGCTTGCTCTCTCAGAGTAAATAAATAAACTTAAAAAATAAAAATAGGTGCACCTAGATGGCTCAGTTGGCTAAGTGTCTGAATTCAGCTCAAGTCATGATCTTGCGGTCAGTGAGTTGGAAACCTGCGTTGGGCACTGTGCTGACAGCTCAGAGCCTGGAGTCTGCTTTGGATTCTGTGTCTCCCTCTCTCTCTGCCCCTCCCCCACTCATGCTCTGTCTCTCTCGCGCGCTCAAAGTAACATTAAAAAAAATTAAAGATAAAAATAAAACATTCAATAATTTGAAATAATTTAAATATTTGATAATAAACAGTAGTTTGTGATATATCCAAATGATATACTATAATTCATTAGAAAAAAATTTTTAATGTTTATTTTGAGGAGAGAAGGAAACAGAGCACAAGTGGGGGAGGGGCAGAAAGAGATGGAGACACAGAATCTGAAGCAGGCTCCAGGCTCTGAGCTGTCAGCACAGAGTCCCACATGGGGCTCAAACCCATGAACCTTAGTCTGGCACTTAAGTGACTGAGCCACCCAGGTGCCCTACTATAATTCATTTTAAGTTATGTTGTAGAGGATTATTTAATGACATAAAAAATGTTAACACTATTAACTGGTTAAATGGATCATAAATAAAATCTATTTGTTCTTGTCTAACCTACTGAAAGCTTTACCTTTGTATTCCTATTATGAACTTATAGATTAAAGCCCAACCTAAATTCTTATATCTCATCTGTTTTAACTTAACAGTTTAAGATTAAACATCATTTTGTAAGTGAAATTTTTCTATTAACTTTCTAAATGTATACTCTTTAAAAAATACTTTTCACTTTCAGTGAAAAAAATTTTCACTTTCAGTGAAATCCAAGTAATAGAGATCTTGTGACAGATATTTTAATGATTGATTTATTTTAAAAAATATAATGAATAATGTATCAGGAACTTTGTAAATGTGAACTTCAACTTTATATATATATATGTGTGTGTATATATATATATATACATATATATACATATTTATATATATATATTTTTTAATGTTTATTTTTGAGAGAGAGACAGAGACAGAGGTGCAAGCAGGGGAGGGGCAGAGAGAAAGAGAGACACAGAATCCTAAGCAGGCTCCAGGCTCTGAGCACTCAGCACGGAGCCCTGTCCAGGGCTGGAAGTCACGAACCACAAGATCATGACCTCAGCCGAATTCAGATGCTTAACCCACTGAGCCACCCAGGCACCCCTACAACTTTATACTTTATAGCCATGAGGTTTCTTAAAATAATGTTTATTTATTTTTGAGAGAGATAGAGACAGAGACAGAGAAAGGGGGAGGGAGGAGAAAGAGAATCCTAAGAGTCAGACGCTCAACTGACTGAGCCATCCAGGCATCCCTAGCCATGAGTTTTTAATAGGTTTGTAGTATTTTCTGGATGTCTGACAGAATGTTCAAAGTTATGTCAAAAGCTGGCAGTCATTTTAAATCATTTTTTCAGATCATAAGCAAAGTTGCTGTATATTGTTTATGAATGTAAATGTTAGTATAGTGTTCTATGGCATATTTGTAGTAGAGCCCTTTTTCTTAATTTAAAAAAATATATATGTTCTGTTTGATTACCAGATTACCAAAAGAAGATTTGCAAAGTACCAAGAAACCCAAATACAAAATTAAAATTAAAATAAATTAATTAAAATATATTATGCAGCAGTAAATTACTTTTCATGTCATTTTAGCTAATTTTCTCATCTTTTCTATGCATGTATTATCTCTACATGCATCAGAGTTACTATTATTTTGTTCATGTAAGTCCTTTTCTGTTTTCACATAAAATACATTGTGAACTATTCCTGTCTTTAAATATTACTTGGTAATGTGATTTTCATGACTACATAATATTTATTATGCCATAAACATTCTTGCCCCTTTTTGTCTGCTTTTATACATTTTTAGTAAAGATTCTTTTATACAAATCTTTGTACACCTCTTTTTTTTCCTAAAGTTTGTTTACTTTGAGAGAGAGAGAGCACACTCAAGCAGGGGAGGGGCAGAGAGAAAGGGAGAGAGCGTCAGCACAGAACCTGATGCAGGGCTCGAACTCAGTAACCTTGAGATCATGACCTGAGCCGAACCCAAGAGTATACCTCTTTGATACCTTCCTTAACATACCTTCTTGCAGCTTCAGTTCCTGATCAAAAACAAAGATTTATTAATACTTCTTGTATATATTGATTACCTTCCAGAAAGATTATATCATTTTATGCTCCTAAAAGTAGTATATGAAAGTACCTATTTTCTTGCACCCTTATCAAAACTGTGTTTTTTAATGTTTTTTATTTATTTTGAGAGAGCGCCTGTGTGAGTGGGGGATGGGCAGAGGGAGAGAGAGAGAGAGAGAGAATCCCAAGAGGCTCCATGCTAGTGCAGGGCCTGACACTGAGCTTGATCCCATGAACCGTGAGATCATGACCTGAGCCAAAATTAAGAGTCGTATGCTTGGGGTGCCTGGGTGGCTCAGTTGGTTAAGCGTCTGAGTTTGGCTCAGGTCATGATCTCACACTTTGGGAGTTTATGCCCCATATTGGGCTCTTTGCTGACAGTTCAGAGCCTGAGGCCTGCTTCAGATTCTGTGTCTCCCTCTCTCTCTGTTCCTCCCCCCAATTGTGCGCTTTCTCTCTCTCTCTCAAAAATAAATAAACATTAAAAAAGTTAAGAAAAAAAGTTAGATACTCAACCAGCTGAGCTACCAAGACACCCCAAAACTATACTTTATAGTTAACTAAATATACCTGTATGAGCAACAATTTGGATAATTATATAATATTCTTAATTAAATATTTAATTTTTAGCTTGATAATAAATTGAACATTTTCATTTGTGCTATTTAAACCAGTCTTCTGGCCAGTTAGAAATTGAAGAAAAGGGGGCACCTGGATGGCTCAGTTGGTTAAGCATCTGACTCTTGATTTCAGCTCAGATCATGATCTCACCTTTTGTCAGATTGAGCCCTGGTGTGGAGCCTGCTTAGGATTCTCTCTCTCCTCTCTTTCTGCCCCTCCCTCACTTTTGCTGTCTCTTTCTCTCAAAATAAATAAATAAGCATTTAAAAATTTAAAAAAAAAAAAAAACACAATATGGGGTGCCTGGGTGGCTCCATCAGTTAAGCTTCCAATTCTTGATTTCAGCTTGCGTCATGATCTCAACAATCATGGGATCAAGGCCCACATAGGGCTCTGCATTGAGCATGAGGCTGCTTTGGATGCCCTCTCCCTCTCTCTACCTCTCTCCCCTGACTGCATGCTGTGCTGTCTCTCTTTCTCTCTCAAAATAAATATACAAACATTAAAAAAAAGAAAAAAACAAATTGAAGAAAAGAGTGGATCATTAAAAGAACAAGACAACTAATGCTAAGATAGTAATGATACATTAACAGAATTGGTATGCTTTTATACCAAGCAAACTGTCATCTAATGTAATTTATCATGTACTGTATCCTATTAGATGCTATTTTAGACATGGGAGATACAGTACTGTTAGCAATTTTTATTTCAGACCATTCATTCATTTATAATTTAACAGATATTTACTAGGTGCTTTCTGTGTACCATTTACTGTAGACACAATAGAGAACAAGATCAACATGGCCTCTGTTCTTTTGAAGGAGAATATAAACATAAAAGTAGCTTCATTCATTATTTATTACTTGCCACACATTGTGCTAATATTATTACATATTTTATTTCCTTTAATATTAAAATTATATTTAGAAACTGCATTTCAGAGACATACATGTGTCTGGTCAGTTTTGTTCATATCACCTGAAATACTAACATGCTTTGTAAAAGGCTTTTTAGTATCAAAAATGTGGTGCATTTGTGATCAGCATAGAATGAACATACACACACATGACAAAGTCTCATTTTACTTAAATATTGTTGTGAAACCTTCAGTCCCTAAAATGTTTGTAGTGATGAGTTTAAACGAGTAAGGATGATAAAAATATGATTCTCATTTAGGGCTAAAATGTATTTGTCCTCCCTCTTTAAATTAAAGCCACAAATCATCTGTGTTAGGCTATAAATGCCTTTTCAGTTTGGCTTTGTGCTTTCTACATAGAGACTATAGCACTGGTTCACAAAACACCAGGGGCTCTTGCCATTGGAGACAGTCTAAGCAATCCACAGATGACGAAGAAGCTCCCTGGAACTTTACCGCTTGTTTACAGAATGTCACCCACCATTGTCAGAGATGACGATAAGCCAGGGAGTTTTCTCTCTACAGAGAAAAAATCCTACAGAGAGAAGCTGCAATGTTTTCAACAAATAGGCCACTTTTAAAATCTGAATAAACCTCCACAACACTTTAAAGAAAACTAAGTTATAATTGTAGGTAACGTTAAACTTTGGAATAAGAAAGTAGAAACTTAATTGTTTGTTTTAAAAAATTTTGTTTTTAAAATTTGTTTAAAAAATTTTTGTTTTTAAAATTTTGAATCCATTACTTAGAAAGGTATATGAGGCACAATTTTTTACAACTACAATCTTACTAAAAGGGAAAGGGAGATATGTCTAGTTGTAATTTTTTGAGAAGAGAAATTATTGTCATTGCTGCTGAGAAGTGGATCCTGTCTGTCTTGATCTTCCTTGCTTCCTTCCTGAATGTCCCCAGCTAATGTTTTTTCTGTGATTCAAGTACTGCTGACCACAGCAGAGCTTGTTGCTGCAGTTGAATTACGTATGGATATGTGAGTGTTTATAATAAGAAAGCCAGATTCTTTTTTCATGGACTCTGTACTTGAAAGCTTTGATGTTCTGAATGACTACATGTCCCCAAAAGTACAATTTGGCTACTGTATTAAAATTTTAAAATACCCTATTTTACATGTTTAACTCAAAGACCACTTTTGTTACTTATAAAGACCAAACTTCTGTGACTCTTATCCTTATATTTTTAGAAAGTATTTATAATCTTGGGGTGCCTGGGTGGCTCAGTTGGTTAAACGTCCAACTTTGGCTCAGGTCATGATCTCACAGTTTATGGGTTTGAGCCCCCCATTAGGCTCTCTGCTGTCAGTGCTCCCTCTGCCTGCTTCAGATCTTCTGTCCCAGTCTCACTGCCCCTCCCTGGCTCATTCTCTCTCTCTCTCTCTCTCTCTCTCTCTCTCTCTCT
>NW_024082522.1:148787-161642 GCF_003009895.1 Hyaena hyaena
CCTGGGTGGCTTAGTCGGTTAAGCGTCCGACTTTCGCTTAGGTCATGATCTCGCGGTTCGTGGGTTCGAGCCCCGCGTCGGGCTCTGTGCTGACTGCCAGCTCAGAGCCTGGAGCCTGTTTCAGTCTGTTACACCCTCTCTCTCTGACCCTCCCCTGCTCACGCTGTCTCTCTCTCTCTCTCTCCTAGAAATAAATAAAACATTAAAATAAACAAACAAACAAACAAACATTAAAAAAATTTTTAAAAGGGGGGATGCCTGGATGGCTCAGTTGGTTAAGTGTCCGACTTTGGCTCAGGTCATGATCTCATGGTTCATGAGTTTGACCCCTACATCAGGCTCTGTGCTGACAACTAGGAGCCTGGAGCCTGCTTCAGACTCTGTTTCCCTCTCTCTGCCCCTCCCCCGCTTATACTCTGTCTCTCTCTCTTCTTCAAAAATAAATAAACATTAAAAAAATTTTTTTAAAGGCAAGTATTTGTAATCTAAAGTCTGCTTTGAAGTGCAACTCAAAAAAAGTGCAAGTCAAAGATATTTTTTCTTAATGTTTATTTTATTATTGAGACAGAGAGAAACAGAGCATGCGTGGGGGAGGGGCAGAGATAGAGGGAGACACAGAATCCAAAGCAGGCTTCAAGCTCCGAGCTGTCAGCACAGAGCCTGACACAGGGCTGGAACTCATAAACTGCAAGATATGACCTGAGCCAAAGTTGGACACTTAACCGACTGAACCACCCAGGCCCCCAGTGATCAAAATGATGAATTAGTCTTAAGCAAGCTTTGATAAATACTGATTTTAGTAGTTAAGAACTAAGCTGTTCTCTTAATAAGAAATGTGGCAAATGTTATCCATCAGGACTTTGAAATACATTCAGGCATCATTTCCTCCAGAAAATCTTCCTTAAACTTCCATATTTGTTGAGGTCACTCTCTTCTGGCACCTTGTATAATTAAAATTACCTATTACATGTTCATTCCTAACACTTGGCCAGATTCTTCATGGTTCAAATATACCACATATAAACAGCCTCAACCCTTAGGGCACCTGAGTGTCTCAGTCAGTTAAGCATCTGACTCTTGATTTCAGCTCAAGTCATGATCTGACAGTTCATGAGTTCAAGCCCCCGCGTCAGGCTCTGCACTGACAGTGTGGAGCCTGCTTGGGATTCTCTCTCTCTCTGTATACCTTCCCCTGTTTTCAAAATAAATAAATAAACTTAAAAAAAAAAAGAAACTTTAAACAGATTCAACCCTTAGCATAGTTTTCGGCACAGAATAGGTTATCAGTAAATTTTTATAGAATTCAACTGTTGAATAATCACTTTGTTATTATGCTTGTCACAGGTTCCTTTTTGTCATAGTATCCCATATTGCATAGAAAATTTAAGCACAAAGAAATGTAGCTGTCATATTTGAGTATACCATACATGTAAGATTGTATGTTCACTACATGTTCACTACAACCATCAGTTGTAGTTTGGAGGAGGCCAATGGGAACATCTAAGGCCATCATACTGTTTCCTTTCCATTAATGATCCTATATATCAAAAAAATGTATAGCAACTCTTTCCCCAAATTTCAAGGTAAGGAACTTTCATTTTGCCTGCATTAGGGATATTGCCTCCTAAACTAAAACTAAAGCTTTCTATTCTCCATGCTAAATATTTTCGGGCATATCAGTACTTTCATGTCAAAGTACACATAAAAGATGCCATTTAAATAACACAGCCAAAAGATGAATATGGGAGAATTCTAGATCTAATTTGGAATGTGAAAAATTCTTAATGTTTGCAGCAGTCATATTTACTATCTGATATTTATAATTTTCTGGTTTATACACCTAGAGAGCTGAACCTCTATTATATTTTCTTCTAGAAGACTTACAGTTTTCTCCATCAGGACTTTTGGCCCTCCAGCTCTTCTTGCCTATAGCTTAAAAACTTTTGCTTATAGTTTTTATATAAGTATAAAACAAAAAAATACCATTTAAATGCAAACAAATCTATAAATCAATAAAATTCAAATTGACAAAATAATTAAATATGATGACTGATAAAAATTAGTGGAACCTAAATTGCTACTTGAGATACAAATTATGATACTGTCAAGCTGTTTTGAATTCTCTGTACCTGTTCTACCATATGCCTATAATGACTTTTTCCCCTCATCACCCTTTCTGCTTTGTTAGTAAAGCATTCACTGATATCATTTTATCTCCGCATCTTGCAACTATGTCATTTACATTTTAAGTTCAAGATCATTTCAAATACAAGATCTCTTTTCATTAACCTAGGACCATTGGGTTAAAACTACTTGACACATTCAGGCAGAGAAGGACAAATATCATATGTTTGCACGTATAGGAGGATTAGGAGGAACTTGAAGGAGGAACAAGGGGGAGAAGAAGGGCGGAAATGGTGGGGGAAAGGGAGAGAGGCAAACCATGAGAGACTCTTGAATGCTGACAAAAACTGAGGACTGATGGATGTGGGGGGGAGGGAGGGATGGGCATGAAGGAGGGCACTTTGGGGATGAGCACTGAGTGTTATGTAGAAACTAATTTGACAATAAACTATTTGTAAAAAATAAAAAAATAAAAAGATATTAAGGACAAAAAAAATAAAAAAATAAAAATAAAAATTATTTATTTAAATGAAAACAAAAAAATTTAAATTGCTACAAAGAATTTATGAACTGCAAAAATTATATGATTATATTCTTAGCTTCCACCTTAAGGAAAACTACCCTGATTAGTTTTGTCTATGCTATGTATATGTGAGGAACAAAAGGGATTTGGGGCTACTGGAATTGGGACACAGGCAAGAGATTTCCTAAAGCTCTGTACTCAAGCCAGTAGATTTTGGCTTGAATCTTTTGACATACATTGCTTTAAGATTGCCTGGGCATGTCACTTACCTTTATCACATTTTACTTGAGTGCTGATTCTGATGGATTTGTTAGAAATGAAGATTAATGGTTAGCAGTAGAGCGAGACAGAAAATGATGGCTCACAGACTAAAATCAGTATATATTAAAAAATGGTCAAGGGGCGCCCGGGTGGCTTAGTCGGTTAAGCGTCCGACTTCGCTCAGGTCATGATCTCGCGGTTCGTGGGTTCGAGCCCCGCGTCGGGCTCTGTGCTGACTGCCAGCTCAGAGCCTGGAGCCTGTTCCAGAGTCTGTGACTCCCTCTCTCTCTGACCCTCCCCTGCTCACGCTGTCTCTCTCTCTGTCCTAGAAATAAGTAAAACATTAAAAAAAATTTTAAAAAATGGTCAAAACGATGCATATTAAAAATTCCCAATCAAGTATTTGTGAAGTCTCTAAAGCTTCTTGCAAAATTCTAGATTCCTTGGAACACTGAGGTAAAAACATGGTCATTAAATAAACAGCGGCAACAATAAATCTTGGGGAAAGAGAAATCTGATTTCCTAAAGTACATTACATTATGTAAAAACATTTTTTTAATGTTTGTTTTTGAGAAAGAAAGAGACAGAGAACAAGCAGGGGAAGGGCAGAGAGAGAGACACAGAATCTGAAGCAAGCTCCAGGCTCTGAGCAGTCAGCACAGAGCCCAATGCAGAGCTTGAACTTACAAGTGGTAAGATCATGACCTGAGCCAAAGTCGGACGCTCAACCCGCAGAGCCACTCAGGTGCCCCCACATTACACTATTTTAAATGAACAGTTCTTAAAGGATTATGAGATACACAAAGAAACAAGAGTGTATAGCCCTTCCAGAGGACTAGAAGGAGTCAATAGAAATTGACCCTAAAGAAGCACATACATTGGGCTTACTAAACAAAGATTTTAAATTACTTATTTTTAACAAAGAGCTAAAGGAAACCATAAAGCCAAATGACTAAAGGAAAGTATGAGAATAATGTCCCACCAAAGAGAGAATATCAACAAAGAGAAATTATAAAAAAGGAACTAAATAGAAATCCTGGTGTAGGAAAGTACAACAACTAAAATAGGAATGCACTAGAAGGGTTCAGCAGCAAAGTTGAACTGGCAGAAAAAAGAATCCATGAATTTAAGGTCAGACAATTGAGATTATCCAGTCTGAGAAAGGAATAGTATATATTTAAAGTCTTATTTAAAATATAACATGGGGCACCTGAGTGGCTCCCATTGGTTGAGTGTCCAACTTGATTTCAGCTCAAGTCGTGATCATAGAGTTGTTAGATCAAGCCCTGCATTGGGATCCACCCTGAGCATGGAGCCTGCTTGAGTTCCTCTCTCTCTCTCCCGCTGCCCCCTCCCCCACTTACATGCTTTCTCTCTCTAGAATAAAATATAAACAAATAAATAAAACACATAAAGCAATAAATATAAAATATTGATGGGCTTATAATGTGTTAAAGATATATTTGTATGACAGTAGTAGCACAGAGGATGGAGAGAGTAGAGCTGTGTAGGACCAAAGTTGGTGTACTGTTGGAATTAAGTTTGCATTAATCTAAACCGGTTTGCTTTAAATTAAGATGTTAATTATAATCTCCAGGCAACCACTGTGAAAACAGTTTCAAAAAAACATAATAAAAGAAACATCAAATTATAATAGTACACTTGAAATTGCCTATTTTACAGATCTCATGAGGAGATACTATTATTTATCTCTTTGTTTTATAAATGGGGAAACTGAGGCCTGGAAACGTTATACTGCTTAAGTACATAATAGAATCAAAATTCAAAACCAAGTCTGTCACCAAAAAACCCTCACTATGTGTCCTATAAGGGAAATAGATGAAAATCTTGGATAAAACATAGAAATGGTAAAGCTTTATTATTTTAATAATCATCCTTTACAAATATTATACTCTTTTGACTCCATCAGATCAGGAGTTTAAAGAAGGAAGATTCAGTACTTGCCTAGAGTAATATTTTTCATAAGCAGTGGAGCTGGATTTGAATGCAAGTGTATATGGTTCAAAGCTTTCCGTTGGACCATACTGTTTTAGGGTAGTAACCTAAATATTGAGATGGTTTCAGCACACTCAGCCAATTAAGCACGCTAGTAAATAACTCAAGAGGACAACATGGAGGGGTGTACCCTTGATCTCAGCTCATGTGATGATCTCACAGTTCATCATTTCAAGCCCTACATCAGGCCCTGCACTGATGGTGCAGAGCCTGCTTGAGATTCCTCTCTTCTTTTCTCTGCCCCTTCCTGACTTGTATGCGCTCTCACACTTGTATGCGCTCTTTCTCTCTCTCAAAATAAATAAACTTAAAAAAAAAAAGACAACATAACTTTATAGAAAGCAGTATTGAATTTTCCTTTCCTGGTGTTTTGTAATTCACAGAGGGGAGCCTTCTTATTTGTTTCCTCTTTCACAGAACCTGAAGTAACTCAGTGCTTTTAAAAAAAACAACCACAAATATAAAGTTGGGTGATGTATTTCAGATGTTGCTTTATATCAATTGACATATTCAGCCATGTCTTAAAATATTTACAGTGATACAGATGCAACTCAGTACTTACTTTTATCTCTTTTTAAAAAAACTTTATTAAAGCAGAGTTGACACACATTACATTATTTTCAGGTGTACAACATGGTAATTGGACAACTCTAAATGTTATGTCATGCTCACCACAAGAGTAGCTACTATATGTCACTGTTATAACACTGTTACAGTGCCATTGACTATATATTCCCTTTGCTGTACCTTTCATTCCCATGACTTCTTTAATCTCAATTTGTGAAAATCTACTTTCTCTGCATAAGTATAGCTGGGGTCTTCTCAGAAAGAAACAAATGCAGGCAGGCAATCATTGTACTCTTCCATCAGCATAGGAGGACTGTAGAATTTTATTATTTAACTTTAAGGGAGTTCATACTTATCATCTTGATATTTATATCCTTGACTTTTACCCAAAGACTATTTTAGAATGCCCATTGCTCTTAGAAGAGTTTGCCTTCCTAGGCTGCATTAAGGAAACTAAAGAGATTTCAACATAACTATATGACTAAAGAATCTATGCCCTTCCTGGATCCAAATAAGGAGGCCACTGTTTAAAGTTCTCACTGTAGAGGACATTGCATCAAATGCTTAGAAAAATGTCACATTTTCTTTCTCCTGACTCCTTATTCAGTATAATTTTCCTCTTCCAACATGTTCTAGAGAATTTATACTTTCCTGAAAATAAATGTTCAGTGGAACATTCTAGTATTTAAATTTCTGAATTTGTCTCTAAGATAACCCAGTTTTCTTTTTTTTCTTTTCTTTCTGTTTCTTTCTTTTTCTTATTTTTCTCTTTTTCTTTTTTCTTTTTCTTTCTTTCTTTACTGTTTTGAGTATTTACTATTACATTACAGATTTACTGATTTTAGAGATCAAGTTGGCCAAATGAGTAAAGAGGGCAGATGTAATAATACATAATGGAGTGTGTGGTCTGTGAGTAAGAGAAAAGAACATGGCTGCTTAAAGACATTCAAATTCAGTTTTTCAAATTGAAAAACTGCTAGACTTATTAAAACATGTGGCTGATCAAAGGCCTGTAGTTTCTTAATTTAGGTATTACAGACTTCTTCCCCTAACAGTTTGTATCAAGTAATATTTAAAGTTTAACTGTTTAAAATACATATTTGGATGAGTTACCCACCAAATTTTTGCATAGTGGAGACCACCAAGGAGCTCATACTGCCAAGTTAATTCATATTTGTATAAACCTTGAAAGAATGCTTCTGCCATTTCTGAGCACATACGTGAATTCTAGTTTACATCAATTACAAAATTTGTGGCTCTTCACACAGATCTCTATATTAATTGAAGTTTGTGCACAATTGCTCATTTGAAAATGAACAAACAAGTGTACTTAGAACATTCTTGTGCCTTGCTCATTAAACGCTACACAGGGCAGACACTTGGGTAGTTCAGGCAGTTAAGCGTCCAGCTTCAGCTCATGGCTCGTGAGTTCAAGCCCCACATCGGGCTCTCTGCTATCAGCACAGAGCCCACTTCAGATCCTCTACTCCCCTCTCTTTCTGCCTCCCTGTCTCTCTCTCAATAAATAAGTAAACTTAAAAAACAACAACAACAACACTACACAGAGTTCAGATCCATCTTCACTGTGCATGTCCTTGTCACATATTATAGTTGAGACACATTTTCCTTTTATTGAAAGATTTGAGTAGTTCTTACCTTACTAATTTTCTAAGAAATACATGTAGCTTTTGGAATGTATGTGTGATTCACCTTTGCAATAAAAATTGTCTATCTCAGACTTTTAAATCTGTTTAATTGAAGAGAACCAGAAATAGAAAGCAAGCTATTGAATTATTATTACTTGCAATTAAATTACATAGATGAATCTAAGTTTTTCTTATAATACAACCAAAAGAAACAATTCAAATAAGCTAAATGATAAGCTAGTTATCATTCATAACCTTTTAGTGAGGAGTCTCTTAATTGCAAATAACAAAGACCCAACTCAGAGTAGCTTGAGCAGAGTAGGAATTTGTTGGCTCAGGTAACCAATCGCAGAAAGGACAAGGGTGTACTTATTCAGGAACTACCCAGTCTGAAGACATTCCCTGTCCCTCCCTTCTGCTTCCCCTTTCCTACCTCCACTCTGGCAAATTTCTCATCACTGCTTTTCCTTGTGAGTTGGTGTAAAACTCTTCTACTGAAGACAGACTTTCTCTCTTTGGTAGGAAGATTAGCCATTTGCTATAGCCATTTGGCTATTTTTGACTCAGCTTCCATCCCAGGGATCACCTACTCTAGGTCAAATGTCATTAGTAAATGTTAGCTGTCTGTGTCAGTTATATTTATTACTATTTGAACGAAAAGAGAGGGAAGAACATTCCAAGCCAAGAAAATAACTTAACTGGAAACATAAAAGTGAATGGCATTCTCTAAAATGGCTCAGTCTGGTTGGGATGTAGAGTACAATGGAGATGATAATGATGAGAGATAGTGCCAATGAGAAGCAGTTTGGGACTAGATGGTAAAGGAACATAGATACCAGCTAAAGAATTTTGACTTTTCAGAATATACAGTGGAAGGCATTGAGAAAAATCATGGCATCACTTTTTTCCCTAATCTCATATTCAGGCTTTCTTTTTATTTTTTTAATGGAAAATTCTCAACATACCCTGCAATAGAAAGAGTAGTATAATGGCCCCCATGTATTCATTGCCTAGCTTTAACGGTTATCAATATGTGGCCAATCCATTGAAGATTTTTGAAGAAGGCAAGAAAGGAGATTAACATTGTGTCACTTCCTTTACTTCAGTTAATCTTCACAATGTGCCTGTGGAGTATGTTGTATTCTCACTTTCCCCAGTTACAAATGAGTAAACCATCAAAATGATGACGTAAGTAACAGTGCTTGGATTCTAACCCACATCCAACTTACTTCAGAACTCAAGTTCTTTCCCGTACTGCATAATGCTGCCTCTAATTATGATGTAGGACATTAGTCTGTTAAAAATAGCTGCTGTTCTTCTGTACTGCTCTACTGGGGCTGTTGACCCTATTCAGGATGGTAGACTTCTCTGCCTCTAGCATTCTGCTTCTACAGGGTCACCAGGATCTGAGTCTGTGTAAGTGTTCAACCTAATCAGTTGAAATGACCATTTAATCCAGTGATTCTCAAAGTATGGTCCCCAGACAAACAGCAAGTTGTTAGAAAATGTCAATTCTCAACTCCCCACCACCACCCCAAGCCTACTGAATCAGAAATTCAGAGGCTGGGAGCTCATGATGCCTATACTGCTATTTGCTGTGTGTAAATAAAATCCTCCAGTTGTTTCCTACAAACATGAGATTAAGACCATCTACCAAGAACATTTCTTTTTTTTTTCTTTTTTACAAATAGTTTATTGTCAAATTAGTTTCCACATAACACCCAGTGCTCATCCCCACTAGTGCCCTCCTCCATGCCCATCCCCCCTCCCCCCACATCCATCAGTCCTCAATTTTTGTCAGCATTCAAGAGTCTCTCATGGTTTGCCTCTCTCCCTTTCCCCCACCATTTCCCCCCTTCTTCTCCCCTTGTTCCTCAGTTAAGTTCCTCCTGATCCTCCTATACGTGCAAACATACGATATTTGTCCTTTTCTGCCTGACATATTTTGCTCAGCATAACACCCTCAAGGTCCATCCATGTTGCTACACATGGCCAGATTTCATTGTTTCTCATTGCCATATAGTATTCCATGGTATAGATAAACCACATCTTCTGGATCCATTCGTCCGTTGATGGACACTTAGGCTCTTTCCATGTTTTAGCTATTGTGGAGAGTGCTGCTATGAACATTGGGGTACATGTGCTCCTATGCCTCAGCATTTCTGTATCCCTTGGGTAAATTCCTAGCAGTGCTATTGCTGGGTCCTAGGGGAGTTCTATTGTTAGTTTCCTGAGGCACCTCCACACTGTTTTCCAGAGGGGCTGAACCAGTTTACATTCCCACCAACAGTGTAGGAGGGTGCCCGTTTCTCCACATCCTACCAAGAACATTTCTAAGGCAAAGCCGTATCAGAAGAATTTATGTGTTTCTTTTTTTAACAAGCTCATGAAAAGCATGTCTTAGGAATTCATATTCAGACAATACCAGCAGTCTCTCTGGGGATGTTACATGACTATGTGAAAAGGAATTTTAAGGCATTTGCACTGCCTATATTTAAAGTGCTTGTTGCTGCCATCTGGTGGAGTAAGCACTACAGAATGTGCAGCTTTATTACTTAGTGCTTCGGGGATAAGTGTGTATTTTTTAAAAATAAGTTTTATAGTAAAAGTTTAATGGAATAGCTAGACATAAGCTGTACAAAGAATTTTTTTACTATGAACCCTCCATTGAGGATTCTCAGATATGATACCAGAACACAAGTAACAAAAGGAAAATAGCTAAATTAGATTTCATCAAAATAAGAATTTTTTGTGCATCAAGAGACACTATCAAGAAAGTGAAAAGACAGCCCACAAAATAAGAGAATATATTTGGATTTCATACATCTGATAAGATACATGTGTCTGATTATATGAAGAACTCTTACAGTTCCACAACAAAAAGACAAACAGCCCAATTTAAAAACAAATGAAGGACTTGAATAGACATTTCTCCAAGGACAACATACAAATGGCCAATAAGCCCATGAAAAGATACTCAACATTATTAGTCATTAGAGAAATGTAAGTCAAAACCACAAGGAGATACTACTTGTATGCCTTGAATAATTAAAAAAACAAAAACAAAAACCAGAAAATAACAAACACTGATGAGGATGTAGAGAAATTGGAACCTTTAAACATTGCTAATGGGGATATAAGATGGTGCAGCTACTGTGGACAAGTTTGGCAGTTCCTCCGATAGTTAGACATAGAATTACCATAGGATCCAGCAATTTCACTACTAGGCATATACCCAGAGAATTGGAAACAATGTTCAAATAAAAACTTATGCATAAATGTTCATAGCAGCATTATCCATAAAAGCCAGAAAATGGAAACAATCCAAATGCCCATCAGTGAATGAATGGATACAAAATGTGGTATATCCATATTAGAGACTATTATTCAGCCATAAAAAGAAATAAGTATTATACACTGATGAACCTTGAAAATATTATGCTTTGTGATAGAGGCAGGCACAAAATGACATGTTATATGGTTCTGTTTATATGAAATGTCTAGAATAGGCAAACCTTTAGAGATAGAAAGATTAATCGTTGCCACGGTTGGGGGGGAGGCGGGAGACGGAGGAATGGGAGTCACCACTAGTGGATTTGGGATTTCTTTTGGGGGCAGTGCAAATATGCTGGAAGTAGATAGTACTGGTGATTATACAACATTGTGAATGTACTAAAAGCCACTGAATTGTATACTTTAAAATACATAAAGTGGTGGATTTTATGTTGTTTATGTTGAGAAATTTTACCTCAATTTCTAAGAAAACTTCCATTGATTGGCAGGATACCAGAACTTTTTTTTTATTTTTGTTATTATTATAGATATTTTTCCCATAGTTGTTGCTAATATGTATGCTGTTTGTTCTACTAAAATTATTTTGTACCTACTTTTGAAACTGTATAGTTACCACAGTTTTTGTTGGTGTGTGTGTATATATATATATATATACACACACACATATATATATATATATATGTGGCCTAATTATTTTAGGCTATATATCATAGCCTAATTATTTTTCAAATGTTTGGTGGTTTTCTTTTTTTTCTTTCAATTTCAGTGAATCCTACTCTAAATGCTTAAACAAAGAAGAGTGTTTAAACCTCTTTATAGACATTTCATTGGTGTTTCTTCTTCAAAACTGCATTTCTGAATCCCTTTTTTTAACCATTGCTATTTTGTTTTTTTTTCTGACTGCTCTATAGTAAGAATATATTAATTTATAATCCTTCCAACAATGGATGAGGGAAAAAATGGAGGAGATTTATGTTTTCACATCTACTCTGTTTCAGGCACTGTGCCAAGATCCTTTCACATCCACAGTTTTATTCAACTCCCACCCCTACTCTGTTATAAAATGACTACTGTGGTTGATGGCAGTTAATAAACAGATGAAAAAAGATCAGAACCCAACCACTTTGTCTCCAAGTTTGTCCTGTTTCCAGAGCTTTACCAGTATTGGATTTTATCTTTTTTAGTTCCTATTTATCAGAATCAGCATTTTCCCAAGCAATGGTTTACTGTTTATAAGTACGCTTATGTAACAATCTTTATCTTTTGTCCATTTATTATTAATGGATTTTTAACTAAATTTACTTTGTAAACAGTAGGTGTTCTTTATCAAAGCTTTGTCATAATTTTTTTGCTTTTGTTTATTACTCTCTTACAGGCTCTTGATGGAAATGTATACGATCACCTGAAGGATTATTTAATAGCCTTCAGCCGGACTGAGCTAGAGACGTGCCAAGCTGTGCAGAACACATTCCAGTTTTTATTAGAAACCTCCAGCAAGGTAAGTTACCTTTAGTGAAATATGTGATGTTCTCCATTTGAGAATCTAAAATTATTTTTGCTACAAACAAAATGAAGTCACTAATACTTCAGAAGAATGCTTTAAAGGGCAAATTTCCTGGAAACAGTGCGCATTCTAACAAAGTTGCATGGTGTTCTTGATGAGTTGGCACAAGGGGAAAAAGGAAGGTGATGGTACAAGCTGGTGCAGGACATCATCCTGCTGCCATATTACTTTTCAGATGAAATGATTTTAAGAATTCTACCCTCGGGGTATTTGTCTGACTCAGGCAGAAGAGCATGTGGCTCTTGATCTCAGAGTTGTAAGTTCAAGCCCCATGTTAGGTATAAAGAGTACTTAAAAATAAAATCTTTAAAAGAAAAAAAAGAATTTTACCTTCCACTCAAATAAATTTTGGATGCACTCAACGCATTCATATGTGAGGACAACAAGGTCATGTGTCAGTGTAAAGAATAAGAAAAGGGTACAGAAGGGAAGGTAGCGTCTTATTATTGATCAAGAAATGAAGACTTTATCTTGTTTTTTAAAAATTAATCTTACCTCCTATATGCTGTCATTTTTTGATAATAATCCTTTTATTTAAAAGTGTTAGGACCCAGCAACTTTGCACCATGTGCAGAAAAAATAAACAAAATTGCTTTTCTTCAGGATCCTGACATTAAAATTTTTTGCAGCAGAAAAACTGTCCTTTTGAAGATAATTTGTTCTTGTGATTAGTATTTTTTTTATTTGGATACATTAAATGCATAGTAAATATTTCCTGACCAAGTTCATGCATTTGTAAAACTATATTCATTTTGTAACTGCTATTTTTAAAGACCTAGTTCAATCCTCTTTTTTGGCAGGGGAAGCAGGAACTGGCTAATACCTTAAGAAAGTGTTTGGAAAGGAATCAGGGTTTCTTT